>NW_028113932.1:0-97500 GCF_964289735.1 Phaethon aethereus | reverse complement strand
GCTCAATCCCCAATAAGCTGGGAGGAGTTCTAGCCCTAGCAGCCTCGATCCTCGTACTCTTCCTAATCCCCCTCCTCCATAAATCCAAGCAGCGCTCCATAGCCGTCCACCCCCTCTCCCAACTCCTATTCTGAGCCCTAACTGCCAACCTCCTTATCCTGACATGAGTGGGCAGCCAGCCCGTAGAGCACCCCTTCATCATCATTGGCCAACTAGCCTCCATCACCTACTTTACCATCCTCCTAATCCTCCTCCCTGCCTCGGCAGCCCTAGAGAACAAGGTACTCAACTACTAAAGACGCTCTGATAGTTTATAAAAACATTGGTCTTGTAAGCCAAAGACTGAAGACTCCTCACCCTTCTCAGAGCTACGTACCCTCAGAGAGAGAGGACTTAAACCTCCACCCCCAACTCCCAAAGCTGGCATTCTTCATTGAACTACTCTCTGCCTAACCCCTAACCGCCCCAATAGCCCCCCGAGCTAACCCTCGTACAACCTCCAGCACTGCAAACAGAGTTAGCAGCAATCCCCACCCTGCCACCAAAAACATCCCCACCCCGCACGAGTAGAACATAGCCACCCCACTGAAGTCCAACCGAACAGAAAACATCCCCCCACTATCCACCGTAACCACCTCCACCCCATAAGGTCCTACCAACCCCCCAACAGCCCCTCCAACCGCAAGAACTAAGAGAAAGCATACACCATACCCCATAACCTGCCGATCCCCCCAAGCCTCTGGAAAGGGATCGGCTGCTAGCGCCACCGAATACACAAAGACCACCAGTATTCCCCCCAAATAGACCATAAACAGCACCAACGACACAAAGGACACCCCCAAACTCAGCAGCCACCCGCACCCCGCAACAGAAGCCAGAACTAAACCAACCACCCCATAGTAGGGAGAAGGATTCGATGCAACCGCTAGCCCCCCCGGAACAAAGCACAGCCCCAAGACAACCACAAAGTCATAGCAGTTTCTGCTTGGCTTTGCTCCAAGGTCTGCGGCCTGAAAAGCCGCCGCTGATCTCAACTACAGAAACCCCTACAAGACAGATATCCTCCCGCCCCCCCCTTCCCCCCCCCGGGATTGCAGGGGGCAATTTTTCCGCTTATCTCCCATGTATAACAGTGCATCAATTTTTTTATCCGCCTGGGATGATTCATGCTAGGCTATTTAACGCATGTACGGAAGCCATCTACACGCAAACTGGCATATTTTCTCTCTCCACGCTCCCACCACAAGGAATAGGCAATTCAATGCTATACGGATAATCTCCACTCAATAGGATTAAAACCTTTAACTGCTCCTTTATACCTCTCCATCTCTCTAGAATACGGCTATTCTCGAAACACACACTATCCATGGTAGCTGGACAACTCAACTCCATCTTCTCTCGTAGGGCCGGTATCTGTCGGACTGGGTTATCTATTGATCGTTCTTCTCACGTGAAATCAGCAACGCGCCGCATAGAAGATCCTACGTTACTAGCTTCAGGACCATTCTTTCCCCCTACACCCCTAGCACTACTTGCACTTTTGCGCCTCTGGTTCCTGTATCAGGGCCATAACTTGGTAGTCCCTCTCTCCTCTCTCTTCACAGAAACATCTGGTTGGCTATTTATAATCGCGGCATCCGGGTAGCCTTTGCGCCTCTGGTTCCTTTTTTTGGGGGGGCGTCTTCAATAAACCCTTCCAGTGCGGGGCAGGTGATTCCAATCTCCTGACCTGAACATCACATGGTCGTCGGTCGGAATTTGGCCCTCAGGAATCCCCCGTGTCATGGTTGGTAGGTAAGTGGTATCATTTTGGCACTGATGCACTTTGAATTCCATTTTCTATGTTTCCTCCGCAAGCATCGAATTATGCTGCTATTTAGTGAATGCTTAATGGACATGCTTCATTTTTTTCGTATCATTTCGCAATTCCTCTAATTTTCTAAACAACGTTAGGAATTTTCTGTTAAAAATTCATCAAACGTTTGCGCAATCATACGTTTATCGTTTGCTTATACGTTAAATTTACCTATCAATCGGCACCGATATCCCATTAAAAAAGTTAGTACAAAAACTGCTTTCCCCCACACCTACGCTCCCCCGAATATCGAGCTAAACTAATCCACCAAACAAATTTCAAACCCCATTCTACACAAAATTTCCTACATCCATTACGATCATACTTAACAAATTTTTGAGTCATCCCAAACAGTCCTTGTAGCTTAACAACAAAGCATGACACTGAAGATGCCAAGATGGTCACCTCCCGCCCCAAGGACAAAAGACTTAGTCCTAACCTTACCGTTAGTTTCTACCAGACATATACATGCAAGTATCCGCACCCCAGTGTAAATGCCCCTACTTCTTACCAAGATAAAAGGAGCAGGTATCAGGCACACCCTACCCCGCGTAGCCCAAGACACCTTGCTTAGCCACACCCCCACGGGTACTCAGCAGTAATTAACATTAAGCAATAAGCGAAAGCTTGACTTAGTCATGGTACCACCCAGGGTTGGTAAATCTTGTGCCAGCCACCGCGGTCACACAAGAAACCCAAATTAACAGACTCCGGCGTAAAGAGTGGAGCCGCACTATCAAAGCAACCGAGACTAAAAAACAACTAAGCTGTCATAAACTCAAGATGTCCTTAAACCCAACCTCAAAACGATCTTGGCACTCCCACCTGATCAACCAAACCTCACGAAAGCTAGGATACAAACTGGGATTAGATACCCCACTATGCCTAGCCATAAATCTCGATGCTTCCCCCACCAAAGCATCCGCCCGAGAACTACGAGCACAAACGCTTAAAACTCTAAGGACTCGGCGGTGCCCCAAACCCACCTAGAGGAGCCTGTTCTATAATCGATAATCCACGATACAGCTCACCATCTCTTGCCAAACAGCAGCCTACATACCGCCGTCGTCAGTTCACCTCATCAGAGTCCAACAGTGAACACAACAGCCCAACCCCGCTAATAAGGCAGGTCAAGGTATAGCCCACGAGATGGCAGAAATGGGCTACATTCTCTAAAATAGAGTACCCACGAAAGGGGGCGTGAAATCACCCCCAGAAGGCGGATTTAGCAGTAAAGCGGAACAATCGAGTCCCCTTTAAACTGGCCCTGGAGCACGTACATACCACCCGTCACCCTCCTCACAAGCCCCAAACTCACATAACTAATACCCTCCCCCAGCTAAAGATGAGGTAAGTCGTAACAAGGACTTGATGATCTTAAAGGTCCTTTCCAACCTAGTGATTCTGTGATTCTGTGAAGGTAAGTGTACTGGAAAGTGCACTTAGCATATCCAGACGTAGCTATAATATTAAAGCATTCAGCTTACACCTGAAAGATATCCGCATCCAACCAGATCGTCTTGAGGCCAAATTCTAGCCCGACCACACACCCACCTGCACAACCCCAAAAACCCCCTCATCAACTAAACTAAAGCATTTTCACAACTTAGTATAGGCGATAGAAAAGACCCATTCAGGCGCGATAGAAACTGTACCGTAAGGGAAAGATGAAATAATAATGAAAACCCAACCAACAAGTAGCAAAGATAAATCCTTGTACCTCTCGCATCATGATCTAGCAAGAACAACCAAGCAAAATGAATTTAAGCTTGCCACCCCGAAACCCAAGCGAGCTACTTACAAGCAACTGCCCCGAGTGAACCCGTCTCTGTCGCAAAAGAGTGGGATGACTTGTCAGTAGTGGTGAAAAGCCAACCGAGCTGGGTGATGCCTGTAAAACGAATCTGAGTTCCCCCTTAATTTTCCTCTACGGACACCTACCTAACCCCCACGAAGCAAATTAAGAGAAATTTAAAGGAGGTACCACTCCTTTAAAAAAGGATACAACCTCCACCAGCGGATAAACCCCCTCCCACCCATAAACTGTGGGCCTTAAAGCAGCCACCACCAAAGAATGCGTCAAAGCTCCACCGACTAAAAAAATCCAAAAACAACACGACTCCCTCCCTCCCAACAGGCTAACCTATGACAATAGGAGAATTAATGCTAAAATAAGTAACCAGGGATTAATCCCTCTCAGGCGCAAGCTTACATCACCACATTATTAACAGGCCCAATAATACCCCCAACCTCCTCACAAGACCACATATTAACCAACCCTGTTAACCCAACCCAGGAGCGCCCATTAAGAAAGATTAAAATCTGTGAAAGGAACTAGGCAAACCCAAGGCCCGACTGTTTACCAAAAACATAGCCCTCAGCAACCCAAGTATTGAGGGTGATGCCTGCCCAGTGATCCTATGTTTAACGGCCGCGGTATCCTAACCGTGCAAAGGTAGCGCAATCAATTGTCCCATAAATCGAGACCTGTATGAACGGCTAAACGAGGTCTTAACTGTCTCTCACAGATAATCAGTGAAATTGATCTTCCCGTGCAAAAGCAGGAATGAACACATAAGACGAGAAGACCCTGTGGAACTTAAAAATCAACGGCCACCCCCTCCACAACTTCCCCTAACCAGGCACACAATCACCAAACACCTGGCCCACATTTTTCAGTTGGGGCGACCTTGGAGAAAAACAAATCCTCCAAAAATAAGACCACCCCCTTAACCAAGAGCAACCCCTCAACGTGCAAACAGCAACCAGACCCAATACACCAATACACTTGACCAATGGACCAAGCTACCCCAGGGATAACAGCGCAATCTCCTTCAAGAGCCCCTATCGACAAGGAGGTTTACGACCTCGATGTTGGATCAGGACATCCTAATGGTGTAGCAGCTATTAAGGGTTCGTTTGTTCAACGATTAACAGTCCTACGTGATCTGAGTTCAGACCGGAGCAATCCAGGTCGGTTTCTATCTATGACTAACTTTTCCCAGTACGAAAGGACCGGAAAAGTGAGGCCAATACCACAAGCACGCCTCCCCCCAAAACAATGAACCCAACTAAACCTACTAAGGGGACCCCAACCAATTAACCCCTAAACAAGGGCCGCTAGTGTGGCAGAGCTTGGCAAATGCAAAAGGCTTAAGCCCTTTACCCAGAGGTTCAAATCCTCTCCCTAGCTTTACCCACCCATGATTAAACCCACGACCCTAATCCACTTTACTATATTCCTCTCCTATATTATCCCAATCCTAATTGCCGTGGCCTTCCTAACGCTTCTAGAACGAAAAATCCTAAGCTATATACAGGCCCGAAAAGGTCCAAATATCGTAGGCCCCTTTGGCCTCCTTCAACCCGTAGCAGACGGTGTAAAGCTATTTATCAAAGAACCAATCCGCCCATCCACCTCCTCTCCCTTCCTCTTCATCATAACCCCAGTGCTAGCTCTCCTCCTAGCCCTTACGATCTGAATTCCTCTCCCCATCCCATTTCCTCTTACTGATCTAAACCTGGGCCTCCTCTTCCTCCTAGCCATATCAAGCCTGGCCGTATACTCAATCCTATGATCAGGATGGGCCTCAAATTCGAAATACGCCCTAATCGGTGCCCTACGAGCAGTAGCACAAACAATCTCCTACGAAGTAACACTAGCCATCATCCTCCTATCTGTCATCCTGCTAAGTGGAAATTACACCCTAAACACCCTCGCCACCACCCAAGAACCACTGTACCTTATCTTCTCCTCCTGGCCCCTTGCAATAATATGATATATCTCCACCCTTGCCGAAACAAACCGCGCCCCCTTTGACCTCACAGAAGGCGAATCAGAACTAGTCTCAGGTTTCAGCGTTGAATACGCTGCAGGGCCATTCGCCCTATTTTTCCTAGCCGAATACGCCAATATCATACTAATAAACGCACTAACAACCATCCTATTTTTAAACCCAAGCTCACTAAACCTCCTCCCAGAGCTATTCCCAATCGCCCTAGCCACAAAAATTTTACTTCTATCCTCAGGGTTCCTATGAACTCGGGCCTCCTACCCTCGGTTCCGATACGACCAGCTCATGCACCTCCTTTGAAAAAACTTCCTACCACTAACCCTAGCCCTTTGCCTCTGACACACCAGCATACCAATCTGCTACGCAGGCCTCCCTCCTTATGCAAGGAAATGTGCCTGAACGCTAAAGGGTCACTATGATAAAGTGAACATAGAGGTACACTAGCCCTCTCATTTCCTAACAAACAAACCTTAGAAAAGCAGGAGTCGAACCTGCACAAAGGAGATCAAAACTCCCCATACTTCCCCTATATTATTTCCTAGTAGAGTCAGCTAACAAAGCTATCGGGCCCATACCCCGAAAATGATGGTTCAACCCCTTCCCCTACTAATGAACCCCCACGCAAAGCTAATCCTCACTCTAAGCCTCCTCCTAGGAACAACAGTCGCAATCTCGAGCAACCACTGAATCCTAGCTTGAACTGGACGAGAAATCAACACCTTAGCCATCATCCCCCTCATCTCAAAATCCCACCACCCCCGAGCCATAGAAGCTGCAATCAAATACTTCCTAGTACAAGCAACCGCCTCAACATTACTACTCTTCTCAAGCATAACCAATGCCTGATCTACAGGACAATGAGAAATTACCCAACTAACCCACCCAACATCCTGCCTTCTGCTAACAGCAGCAATCGCAATAAAACTAGGACTAGTACCTTTCCACTTCTGATTCCCAGAGGTCCTCCAAGGCACATCCTTAAGCACAGGTCTACTATTATCAACAGTAATAAAACTCCCCCCAATCACCCTCTTCCTTCTAACATCCCACTCACTTAACCCAACCCTACTTGTCACCATGGCCATCGCCTCAACCGCCCTAGGCGGATGAATAGGCCTAAACCAAACACAAATCCGAAAAATCTTAGCCTTCTCGTCCATTGCACACCTAGGCTGAATAGCCATCATCCTCATCTACTCCCCCTACTGACCTTCTGCCTATACTCCTTAATAACCGCCACTGTATTCCTCACCCTCAACACAACCAATACCCTAAAACTACCCACATTAATAACCTCTTGGACAAAAACACCCACACTAAATGCAACCCTAATACTAACCCTGCTATCCCTGGCAGGATTACCCCCACTAACAGGCTTCCTACCAAAATGACTCATCACTCAGGAACTAACCAAGCAAGAGGTAACGACAACCGCCACAATCATCATCATACTCTCACTCCTCGGACTTTTCTTCTACTTACGCCTTACTTACTACTCAACAATCACACTACCCCCAAACTCCACCAACCACATGAAACAATGGCACTTTAACAAACCAACAAGCCCCTTAATCGCCATCCTTGCCTCCATATCAACCACCCTCCTGCCACTCTCCCCTATAATCCTAGCCACGCTTTAAACCCAGAAACTTAGGATAACCTGCCCCAAACCGAAGGCCTTCAAAGCCTTAAATAAGAGTTAGACCCTCTTAGTTTCTGCTAAGACCCGTAGGACATTAACCTACATCCCCTGAATGCAACCCAGGGACTTTAATTAAGCTAGAGTCTTACCTACCTAAGCAGGCAGGCCTCGATCCTACAACAATCCTAGTTAACAGCTAGGCGCCCAAACCTGACGGGCTTCTGCTTATCAGACTCCGGCACACTCTTAGCGTACATCAATGAGCTTGCAACTCAACATGAACTTCACTACAGAGTCGATAAGAAGAGGAATTAAACCTCTGTAAAAAGGACTACAGCCTAACGCTTAGACACTCAGCCATCTTACCCGTGACCTTCACCAACCGATGATTATTCTCCACAAACCACAAAGATACTGGCACCCTGTACCTAATCTTTGGCGCATGAGCCGGCATAGTCCGCACAGCCCTTAGCTTACTCATCCGTGCCGAATTAGGTCAGCCAGGAACTCTCCTGGGAGACGACCAAATCTATAACGTAATTGTAACCGCCCACGCCTTTGTAATAATCTTCTTCATAGTAATACCAATCATGATCGGTGGGTTCGGAAACTGACTGGTACCACTCATAATCGGTGCCCCCGACATAGCATTCCCCCGTATAAACAACATAAGCTTCTGACTATTACCCCCCTCCTTCCTCCTCCTACTCGCCTCCTCCACGGTAGAAGCTGGAGCAGGCACAGGATGGACCGTATACCCCCCTCTAGCTGGCAACCTAGCCCACGCCGGCCCATCAGTCGACCTAGCTATCTTCTCCCTCCACCTCGCAGGTGTATCCTCAATCTTAGGGGCAATTAACTGCATCACAACCGCTATCAACATAAAACCCCCAGCACTCTCACAATACCAAACCCCCCTATTCGTATGATCTGTCCTCATTACTGCCGTCCTACTTCTACTCTCACTCCCAGTACTTGCCGCTGGCATCACTATACTACTAACAGACTGTAGACCTGGCAGCCTTGCCCACCCCACCCCTCGGGGATCCCGGGGGGGGTGGGGGCAGGGGGGGGCGGGGTAGACCTGGCAGCCTTGCCCACCCCTCGGGGATCCCGGGGGGGGTGGGGCGGGGAGGGAGGGGGCCGGGCCAGGCGCCGCCATAGGGCCCGGCAGCCCTGCCGGTCTCCGGGGTGTTCACGCAGGAGCGGGGCCGAGGCCGCTCGAAGAACCGCCGCCAAAGGTGCACGGTTTGTGGGCAGCGTCGTAAAAAGCGCGAGGTCACGGGGTTCGACGGCAAGGTCCCCTCTCTTGCCCATCCCCCCTACGAAAGGGCAATCCCATCGGCATCGCCTCAGGGGCGCTTCCCACCGGCGTCGGGGGCGGAAGCGGCTCGGTGAGAGACTTCTTTGCGGATTAGGGAAAAGGGAGCAAGGGAGGTGCTCCCCGTCGCGTCATGAGGGTCAGAGCGGGACCGACAGCCGCCCCTTTAGTGCCGGAATCGGTACTGCTCGGCGGTAGGCCCGGCCGCCCTCGGCCCCGTTGCGAGGGAGACCCACGGGCCGCCCTCCGCCCAGTTCCCGCCCGGCCTGTGCCCCGTTCCGAGGTAGGCCCGGGCGTGCGGGCACGGTTCCGGCGCCAGGCCCGGCCGCCTTTCGCCCCGTTCCGAGGGAGACCACGGCCACCGGGCCCAGTTCCGGCCCTTTGCCCGGCGCCCTTCGCCCGGTCCCGGGGCGAGGCCCGGCCGCCCTTCGCCGGGTTCCGAGGGAGACCCAGGGCCGCCGCGGAGTAATCGCTGAGGGGCAATTTGGAAATTTACCCTCTAAGAACAGCCTTGAAACCAGGTGGAACGTAGCACTCCTGTACAACGGGTCTGTGCCGTGGAGACTCCCTGGACGGCCTTGGACGTTGGCAACATCGGGGGCACCTGGTGTGCTGACTCTGGGAGGGATTACATGGAGGGTGGAGCGGAGTGGAGACATCGCGGCCACGCTCTGTGAACGGGGGAGTTTAGGGATGCACGGTATGTACACCGATAAGCTGCGCTCGCGATGTCCTGGGCCGAGGACCTGTCAACTTTGATGAAGTGCTGTACTTAGAGTGAACTTTGCTAATTATAATATCATTATAATACTAAAACGCACACCCCTCTCAAAAGTTACCGCCCTCCCAAGGTGCGACCCCCTCCTCAATGAGCGTGCGCACTCAATTTTTCCTAGTTCCTAATTTTTCCAATTTTTCTCTCGAAGCGAGAGAATTCTGCACCAATCCCGAGAAAGGTATGTATGAGTAGAGTCACTCAAGCTCCACCTGCAAAGTAAAATACTATAAAATAGTGTTTTAAGGGCCGGATGTCAGGGAAGATACCATCGTCGTGTACTATTCTAACTTCTGGGATCAGTCGATGGGCTGAGCCTCTCTACCCCCTCCCCCCCCATCGGGACGCCGCTGGGTAAGATTCGAACACTTGGTCATACCAAGTGCCTCCCCGGGAAACTTAGAAATCTCTATAGAGTCACTTTATATCTTTCAACGCGTTTATAGCCAAGTAGCGTCACTCATACTTTTGGTATTTGCACGTGCTTTGCAGACAGTGAATTTATCACCGGCAACCCAAAGAACCTGCGTATCTGTTGCTTCAATAAATCGCACTATCGATTGACTCGGCCGCGTGTGCGTGTCCCCCTGAACGCGACCGTACCTTTGAGTGCGGCCGTGTTAGTCCAGGAGGTGCCCGGCTGAGCAGGTAGTGTGATGTTAGTAGTGCGTCCGGACCCGTGATAGTCCCACGAAGGTGTTGGGCGCGACCGGACTACTCACACTAACTTTGGGCATCATTCAGAACCCAAGCTCAGCCGCCCCCAGTCCCTCTGATATCTGAGGATCGACTGGAAAGCAAGGGGGTTTAGTTTCTGCCAAATTGCTCTGCCTCTTACCGCAACAGAAAAAAAATTGGCGTAGTCGGCAGGATTGCCATGGATAAACTGCTGCAAAAATATGACCTTGCCCCTTCCCAGGCTGGGAAGGAGTGGGCTCAACAATTTTGGAAGGATGGAAAGGAAGCGATAGAGCGTGCTGAGCAGTGTCACGCTGCACAAAAGGATAGAGTGAAAAAAAACCAGAAGGGTTACCGGTGCGGTCTTAGGAACTTGTTTATCTTGCGCGCAACGAGAAGCTAAGGAAGCCCCTGCTCCCACACTGGTTTCCAATGCGGAATACAAAGCTTTGAAATCAGAAAATGAAGTGTTAAAATCATCATTAGCTTTTGAAAGGGAGACAGGAGAAAAATTAGGACTCCGAGTTGTGAGTGAAAACGACAAGCTTGTGAAGGAAAAGAGTAAGCTTATAAAGGAACGTGAAAGTGTTGTGTGCCAAAATAGAAATCTTAATCAGCTGTTAGACAAGGTGTGTCAGCTGTTAGATAAAATACCATCTTGTGCTCCAGTCACACAGATTTGCAGGTTAATACGTAAATTGGACACTGAAACGGGAAGCAGATTTGTGGAGTTTTGTAACAATGACAAGGAGACTGGAGAAACCTCTAATTCTGACTCTCAACTGCTCCCCTTACAACCCTCGATTAAAACTGAGACTGTCGTTAATGACGATGATGAGGTCCGCACTACCGTGCGCACGATTCCGTGGTCACCAGCAGAGTTGATAAAAATACAGGGAAAATTCTCAAGGCGACCAGGAGAGTCAGAGGTTGAGTATTTGTGGCAAGTTTCCCTTGAGGGAGGAGACCGGATTATGTCGAGCGAGGAAGCAGCAGGAGGCTTTTGGGGACCAGGAGTGTTTTTAACCACCAACCCAGGGGAGCATAGTTATTCTTTGACCTCACAGGTTGCATTTTGGGCAGGCAGCATAGATCCCCAGCTGAGGGGAGAGCCAACAGAAATTAAAAGAAATTAAAGGCTGTTCTGATCCAGCCGAGGCAGTACAGAAAGCAGCCTGCATCCAAGCGACGTACGACAGGAATCAGCTTTTAAACCCACCGACGCTAGCTCCAGTCGACCCGGCACAATTAAACCCCCTCATTCATGGTCGCTCTGATTGTCTCAAGATGTATGTAACAAACACCCA
The DNA here is from genome assembly GCF_964289735.1 of Phaethon aethereus. Lineage (NCBI taxonomy): Eukaryota > Metazoa > Chordata > Aves > Phaethontiformes > Phaethontidae > Phaethon > Phaethon aethereus. The sequence continues at coordinate 86,128 of NW_028113932.1, read as the reverse complement.
GGATCGTATACAAACCACTATAAACGACGCTGGTCGCAGTCGAAAGAACCAGGGTCAAATTACTAACATACCCACTTGGAGTAGCTTTATACAAGACCTAGATAAATACGGACGCCGAATGGGTTTGTGAAATATGTTTATCTGATTCGTGTGATGAAGTGTAACCTTCTGGACTTTCATGGATTTCTCCTGCACCATAAAAAGGGGTGTTTTACAGGAGAAGGTTAAACTACTTGGCTCGTATATCAGCTCAAACCAGTTTGACCACTGACCGCATAGTATTGTGTAAAGAAAGTGCATGCATAAGGTTTGGGGTCATCCTGGGGGCACGCCGAGGAAGATTCGAGAAGACTCTAGAAGGAGAAGAGGGCATGCGCTGAAGAAGACACGCCTATTCATGAATATGTATTGGCGAACAGGATCACGCTGAGGAAGAGTCGAGAAGATTCTAGAAGGAGAAGAGGGCATGTGCCAAAGAAGACACGCCTATTCATGAATATATATTAACGGACAGGATATAAACCAGGAACAGGAACTGAACCGCGTGCGTCTTGGTGGAGCGGAGACTCCCGGCACACCCAGCGCTGTTTGCTTGCCTCTATTCGCTTAATAAATTGTAAATTTGAATTGGAATCCTGTTTGGGACTAAATCATTGATAACAATTGGGGGCTCGTCCGGGATGGTCTTGGTTCCTGAATTCTGACTTGATCTAGGAGGGGCGCCCCACCTTTTGGTGGCTCCTGATCGGGTCGGGTCGGGACTAACACCATCCTGAACCCAAATAGGGGCAAGCAAAGAATTTGATTTTTTATGAGCTCCCTTGCCGGCTGCAGCAGTTTATTTTGCCCGTAATTCTGCGCGCGAAGATCCGAACGAAGACGACGGAGTCGTAAGTATTTAAGGTGTATACCGTTCGGTTGGGTAGGATTCGGTTGCCTGTGTGTGTAAGAGTGTGACTGAGACGGAAGCTAGTTCCGAAGCGATTGTGGAGGCCTTCTAACCGCGGTTCCAATCTCCCGCGAGGGACTTGGCCGGTGAAGGACCGAAGCGATTCTTATAGGATTCGTGGGTGGGTGATAGGTCCTAAACCCCCTGCAAGACACTCTTACTGGTAGCCAAGGGCTGTAGGAATTGCCACAGTAAAAATTCCTAGATGGGTCAGACGAAATCGAGACCCCAGGACCAGAAGAAAGGGAGCGAATTACTAGAAATACCTCCGGAGAGTCCATTAGGAATAATGATTGAAAATTGGAATGATAGGGGCCCCAGAAAAGGAAAAAGTAAATTAAAATTAGTTCAATATTGTATGGTAGAATGGCCAAAAGAACGTTTGAGACCACATGTCTTTTGGCCCGCTTTTGGATCTTTTGAAGACTGGGTCTGCCAGGCCTTAAATATATATGTTAATTCAAAGGAACCTTTTAGTCAGGAGGAAAGTGATTATGCAGGATTATGGGACAGAACTTTACGTTCTTTTCCAGCCTCAATACTTACATTAAAAACAGATGAAAAGTTTGAGGAAGAAGAAGAGGGGAAAAGTGAAAAGGAAAAAGATGATAAATGGGAGCCACTGGATAACCTACCGCCTCCATGTTCTAATAATCCATCTCCGGCGGCGGCTCCCCCTCCGGTGGCCGTAGTACCTCTCTCTGTACCACCGTTGCCCCTATCTCCACCACCAACAGCACCGGAATTAGATCGACCTCCGGCTGCATGTACGAGAAGTAGGACTGCTGTATCTGAGGGAGCTTCTCTATATCCCTTACGAGAAGTACCCCTCGGAGGCAATCAGGGAGGCATGGGGTTTGTGGCAGTCCCGTTAAATACCACAGACGTGAGAAATTTCCAGAAAGAAATGGGGACCCTATTAGATGATCCCCTCGGAGTAGCTGAAAAATTGGACCAATTCCTAGGCCCCAATACTTATACCTGGGAAGAAATACAGTCCATTTTAGGGATCCTATTCACTGTTGAGGAAAGGGGAATGATTAGACAAGCTGGAATGAGAATTTGGGAAAGACAGAGTCAGGCAGGACCCCCGGGAGATCAGAAATGGCCAAATGTGGATCCCCACTGGGATCATCAACAACCCCCAGGAAGACAAAATATGAGGGATTTGAGAACGTTAATCATACAGGGAATAAGGGCAGCGGTTCCCCGAGGGCAAAACATTACTAAAGCATTTAATGAACAACAAGGGAAAGACGAATCTCCAACAGAATGGTTGGAGAGGTTGAGGAAAAACCTACCAATGTATTCTGGAATTGATCCGAATACAGTGGCTGGGACCGCACTCCTTAGAACACAATTTGTAGCTAAATCCTGGGGGGATATAAGAAGGAAATTAGAAAAATTGGAGGATTGGCAAGAAAGAGGATTAGAGGAGTTACTTAGAGAAGCCCAGAAAGTCTATGTTAGGAGGGACGAAGAAAAACAAAAAGCAAAAGCAAAAATTTTTGTAGCAGCAGTAAGGGAAAGTCAGAAAAATAAGACGACTCCTGGAGAGAAAAGGGAAAAAAGAATAGAGCAGACACCCCGGGGACAGCCTTATCGAGGAAGATTTACAATTCCCGTCTGTTACTACTGTAACAAGAGGGGACATGTTCAGAAGAACTGCCGTCAGCGGGAACAAGATGAGAAGATGTTCAAAGAAGATTAGGGGTGTCGGGGGCTCTATCTTCTGGGGACTTCAACATCAACAGAGCCCTTGATAAAATTATTGATTGGTCCCCATAAAGAGGAAGTTTTATTTTTAGTGGATACAGGGGCCGAAAAGTCAACCATTCAAAAACTTCCAAAAGGAATAGAAAAAGGGAAGAGTTACGTGTCAGTAGCAGGAGCAAAAGGAGAGCCTTTTAAAGTAAATATATTGAAAGATGTAGAAGTAGAAACAGAAAAGAAAATTTGTCTTAATGATTTACTTTTGCTCCCTGAAGCGGAATACAATTTATTAGGAAGGGATTTGATTTTGAAGTTAAACTTGAGCATTCAGAGTCAAGGGGACAAATTGCAGATTAAATTATACACTTTAACACAAGAGGATGAAGAAGCTATTAACCTCTCAGTGTGGTATAAGGAAGGGGAAACTGGAAAGACAAAATGGACCCCATAAGCGTTCAAATAATAGATCCGCACCGCCCAATTAGAATCAAGCTATACCCTATACCTATGGAGGGTCGAAAAGGATTAAAACCTGTAGTTGACAGACTTTTGGAAAAAGGAACCCTAGAACCATGTATGTCACCTCGTAACACGCCCATTCTTCCCGTAAAAAAGCCGGACGGGTCATACAGGATGGTGCAGGACTTAAGAGCTGTAAATCAGCGAAAAATCACTAAATTCCCTGTGGTGGCAAATCCTTATACTTTATTGAGTCATATATCTCCCAAACATACTTGGTATAGTGTAATAGATTTGAAAGATGCTTTTTGGGCCTGTCCTCTGGATGAGGCATCCAGAGATTATTTTGCCTTTGAGTGGGAGGACCCCGAAACAGGACAAAAACAACAATTAAGATGGACTGTGTTACCACAAGGGTTTACGGAGTCACCAAATCTATTTGGACAAACTTTAGAAACAATTCTACAAGATTTCACAATACCTAAGGAGGTAAAATTATTGCAATATGTGGACGATTCATTAGTAGCAGGAGAAACTGAAGAGGGGATCCGAAAAACCACCATTAAATTGTTAAATTTTCGAGGGGAAAAGGGATTAAAGGTGTCCCGATCAAAGCTACAGTTTGTAGAACAAGAAGTAAAATATTTAGGACATTGGCTGAGTAAGGGAAGGAAGAAGTTAGATCCTGATAGGGTATCTGGGATTCTATCCTTAAGACCCCCACAGACTAAAACGGAAATTAGGCAAATACTGGGATTAGTAGGATATTGTAGACCATGGCTTGAAAATTATAGTGATAAAGTAAAATTCTTATATGAAAAATTAACTAATAACCAACTTAAGTGGTTTATTGAAGATGATCAGAGATTTGAGGAAGTAAAAAGGGCATTAATACAAGCACCTGTATTGAGCCTCCCAGATCTAGAAAAACCTTTCTATCTCTTTGTGAATACATCAAGCCAGACAGCATATGGAGTTCTTACTCAAGACTGGGCAGGAATCCAAAAAACCCATGGGGCATTGTTCTAAGTTACTTGATCCAGTAAGCAGAGCATGGCCTGCTTGTCTCCAAGCTTTGGTTGCTACAGCATTATTAATAGAGGAAGTTAGGAAGATTACCTTTAGTGCTCCTTTAACAGTGTATACCCCACACAATGTCAGAAATGTTTTACAACAAGAAGCGGAAAAATGGTTAACGGACAGCCGGATCCTAAAGTATGAAGCAATACTAATAGACTCCCCTGACTTAGAACTGAGGGTGACTTCTGCTCAGAGTCCAGCACAATTTTTGTTTGGAGAACCACCAGAGGAATTACAACATAACTGTTTAGAGGTAATTGAGACCCAGACTAAGGTGAGACCAGATCTAAGAGATGCTGAGTTGTAAAATGGAGAAGCGCTGTTTATAGATGGCTCCTCCCGAGTGGTAGAAGGGAAGAGAAAATCGGGATATGCAATAATTAACAAGGACTTAGAAATTGTGGAATCAGGACCTCTGAGTCCATCATGGTCAGCTCAGGCTTGTGAGCTGTATGCCCTATGTAGGGCCCTGGAATTATTAAAAGGAAGAAGCGGGACTGTATTTACAGATTCTAAATACGCATATGGGGTGGTCCACACTTTTGGAAAAATTTGGGAAGAAAGAGGTTGGATTAATACTCACGGGAGGAATTTAATACATCAAGAATTAATAGTAAAAATTTTAAAGGCGTTAAGAGAACCAAAGGAGATAGCAGTGGTACATGTGAGGGGACACCAAAAGGGACTTTTGGTGATTACCGAACTAGAGGAAATAACTTAGCAGCTAAAGAGGCCCAGGAAGCAGCCTTGAGGACTAAAGTTGCCAAAATTAATGTCATACAAACAAAGGAGGACACCAGCAAAGAAGGACGAGAGGAAAGAGAGAAGGAGTTTACCCCAGAAGGACAAACAAAATTGAAGAAAATAGGAGCTAAATTAGAACAAGGAAAATGGGCACTGCCCGATGGGCGAGAAATGCTGCCAAAAGCCTACACCAGGCGATTATTAGAACGTTTGCATGCACAAACACATTGGGGTACAAAAGCGTTAAGTGATCATTTTCTTAAACAATTTGGTTGTATTGGAATTTTTGAAATAGCAAAGCAAATTACACAAGGTTGCTTAATTTGTCAAAAGGTAAATAAGACAGTGTTTCGACAAGCAGCCACGGGAGGGAGAAAAACAGCTTACAGACCTTTTGAGAAAGTACAAGTCCATTTCACTGAATTGCCTAAGGTAGGGAGGATAAAATATTTATTGGTAATAGTAGATCATTTAACACAGTGGGTAGAAGCGTACCCTGTAGCACGAGCTACGGCACAGATGGTGGTAAAAATTTTATTAGAACATTTGATACCTAGATATGGGATAATCCAGTACATTGATTCTGACCAGGGCACACACATTACTTCTAAAATAATAAAACTATTATGTCAATCATTAGGTATTCAGTGGGAATACCACACTCTGTGGCACCCACAAAGCTCGGGGAAGGTAGAAAGAATGAATCAAACAATAAAACAACAATTGGCTAAATTAATGATTGAGACACAAATGCCCTGGACGAAACGTTTACCATTGGCACTTAACGAAAACATACAGTGAGACTGGAATATCGCCATATGAAATGTTCTATGGCATGCCTTATTTTCAAGGAATGCCTCTGGGGAACAATGTAATTGAGGATCATAGTATCCAACAAGATATAATTACCATTGGAAAAAGATTAAAAGAATGAAGAGAGATTGGGATGGTGGCCCAAACACCACCTTTAGGATTTGCAATTCATCAGTTAGAACCAGGAGATAAAATTCTGATAAAAACATGGAAAGAAGGAAACCTATCTCCCCTCTGGGAAGGACCTTTCCTTGTTTTATTCACTACAGAAACAGCTGTGAGAACTGCTGAAAAAGGATGGACACATGTGTCACGAGTGAAAGGTCCAGGGAAGGAGTGGAAGGTCACATCTGACTAAATCGCTGTGGGAATTTTATTGCGGCTACTCCTGTAATAGAAACAGGAGTGAAACATGAAATTCCCACAGTTGCTAAAAATCTACTTGTAAATCTTGCTGAAAACATTGCTAAGTCATTGAATATAACTAATTGTTACGTTTGTGGTGGAACAAATCGAGGTGAACGATGGCCATGGGAAGCTATGGAGAGCCATGTAAGTAATCCCCAAGTTTGGAAAACAATGGGAAAGGGTAATAGGAAACAACAATGGGTACTCCAAACGAGTATCATCGGAAGGAGTTGTTGGCAAAAGAAGAACAGGAAAAAGGAGCTGGAACTAGAATTTGTCCTTGGTGTAGAAGGTGGTGTTTATTTGTAAGAACTGCAGGCTAACTGGCAGTTTTCTGTAGCCATAAAGCCTTGCAAATAAAGAGGATCGCCAGGCTCGGGCAAGTGCTCAGGTCTGGACAAACCACTGATCTAGCAAAGCTCTGGCCTTCACAAGCAGTGCTCAATTAATTTGGGTACTAAGAAAGCACTCCCTTAAAGGAAGGAAGAGGGCAAGACCAGAGGGGAACTGGTGTTGCGGCTTAAAAAGGGTCTGCCAAGGGCTGCAACCCCTTTGGGCTGTGACCGCCGACCACTATGGCCCTGACCGGACCTCTTCTAGTTCTACTTGGGGTGAGTTCCTTGACTCTGACTACGGCAAATAACTGTAGTCAATATTGGAACAAGTCCAGCTGGGGTTTACCCCAGAAAAATGGGAAAACTGAGGACCTTTTCTAATTGTACAGCCCGTACGTGTAATCAACAATAAAACCTAGTTTTTTCCTGTTACCCATAAATTAGGGAGAGCGACTAGGAGTCCAGGTGTATAACGAATGGCCTCCTGAGAGATAAACTTGGAATGGAATCAATCTAGGAGGATTTTGGGGAGATTTTATGGGTGGTGATTGGCTTACTAAAATCGGGATAGTTGTATTGGGGATATGTGGGGAATTGTTACTAGATTAATCTACTCGGTTATACAAGGAATGCAGATATCTGCAGTACTCAGTTGGAAATGAAAACACGAATCAATACTATAAAGAAAAAGATGGGGGATTGTGAAATATGTTCATCTGATTCGTGTGATGAAGTGTAACCTTCTGGACTTTTATGGATTTCTCCTGCACCATAAAAAGGGGTATTTTACAGGAGAAAGTTAAACTACTTGGCTGGTATATCAGCTCAAACCAGTTTGACCACTGACCGCATAGTATTGTGTAAAGAAAGTGCATGCATACGGTTTGGGGTCATCCTGGGGGCACGCCGAGGGAGATTCGAGAAGACTCTAGCAGAAGAAGAGGGCATGCGCTGAAGAAGACACGCCTGTTCATTAACAGGTATTAGCAGACACGCCTATTCATGAATATGTATTAGCGAACAGGATCACGCTGAGGAAGATTCGAGAAGATCCTAGAAGGAGAAGAGGGCATGTGCCAAAGAAGACACGCCTGTTCATGAATATGTATTAACGGACAGGATATAAACCAGGAACAGGAACTGTACTGCGTGCGTCTTGCTGGAGCGGAGACTCCCGGCGCACCCAGCGCTGTTTGCTTGCCTCTATTCGCTTAATAAATTGTACATTTGAATTGGAATCCTGTTTGGGACTAAATCATTTATAACACAGATAATTAATCAGACTGAAATTAGCGGTATCATTAGAGGAACATGGAAAGCTTTTAGGGCAAAGCACTCTATAACTACAAATCCCTTGGTGAGATATAATAAAGGTTATCATAGCTTTGTACGGGCGCTTTTCCCATCACGAGGAGTAGTACAGCTATGTGAAATAAGTTCATCTGATTCGTGTGATGAAGTGTAACCTTCTGTCCTACGTATCCTTGTATGTCCGCAAGCCTAAGTCTAGCAGAGTGGTTAATGTATATAATGTAATACATTGTAAACTTCATTTGGAATCCTGTTTGGGACTCAGACGTTTATCTCAGCTAGAAAAAGCAATAGTTAGCTTGTCGGCAGAAATGGAAATTATCGCCAATTATCGTATACATACGGAGGGGTTAACAGATGGAATTTTGGCCTGTGAGAAAACTGCAGTTAGAATATCAGAAAATGGATGGCTGGGTAAGAAACAGATACTATGCTGGGTGAGAGAAAACAGCCCAAGAGATAAGAAAGTTGATCAAGGTTAGGGGAGGATGGGGAAGACATGCAGTAACGGAGGAATATAAAGCACAATTCACAATTTTGTTTGCCTTGTAACATTCTGCTATTGGCTTGAGCATGGTTGATATGTGACTGCTGGATTATGGTAATATGCCGCGTGAACAAAGCCTACGAACCAACAGACAGGGTGGCTGGGGCACGTGCAGCACGTCTGGCCAGCGGGCGCGTATGCCATAGGCTCTCTGTGTTGAAAGGTGGCAACCAAGGCGTGTTCTGACACTCGCTGGCCACGTGTGTCGAAACTCGTTCCTCTGCAAATGTATAAATACCGGGATTTCCCAAAGGGCAGTGGGCCGGTGTACGGCAAGGCCACCGTTGCCTCCGTGGGGACGCCCACGTAAAGCTGGCACCTACCGACTGCTGGGCTGAGTTCGTGGTGCAGGACGATAGAAGAGTGTACAGATGGTTCATCTTCCTCACAGTCCTCGGGTTGCGAATGAACCATCAGGTTTTGTTTATAGATAAACAAAAAGGGGGTGATATTGGGATCACCCTGCATGGCTTGACCTTAAGGAGAAGGAGCTGTGGCATTGAGAAGCTGGTAAACAGCCGGACACCTGCAGGGCTCAACCTTGAAGAGAAGGAGCTGTGGTAAACAACTAAGAAGAAGCAAAGGAGCGCGTGGACATACAGAGGCGACCAATCCTGCCTCTGTGAGAGTCGCGTGGACTTAAAGCAATAGCCAACCGGGTAGCACTTTTAGGTGCGTGAACGGGCTGTATTTGTGTAAAAAGCACGCTATGCTAACAATAAAGGTCTTTGGCCTGAAGCCCTGCCACAGTCCGTGCCCTATTACTCCACACTCCTGAGCAATTTTTTCTCCAGGCTTAACGGTCCCAGACCTCTCAGCCTTCCGTCCTATGGAAGATGCTGCGGTCCCTTAAATCAGCTTTGTGGCCCTTTGATAGCCTTGCTTTAGCAGGTCAACAACTTTCTTGCACTGGGGAGCCCAGCACTGGACACAGCACTCCAGATGTGGCCCACCGGTGCTCAGTGGAGGAGAAGGTTAACTTCCCTCCATCTGCCGGCAATGCTTTTCCTAATGCAGCCCAGGAGGCTGCTGGCCTTTGCTGCGAGGCTGCCTGGCTGGCTCATGCTCAGCTGCTTGCCCTCCAGGACCCTAAGGTACTTCTCTGCAGAGCTGCTATCTAGCCAGTCAGCCCCCAGCATGATGTCCACAGTGTGGCTGGATGACAGGCTGTCCTCCCCCGGGGACTTTCTCAGCAGCAGCTTGTCCTTCTTGGAGATCGGCTTCACCTCTGTCACAGGCCCCACGCATTGCTGCAAGAGTCACCTGGGACAGCAAACCCCTCTCCTGCCAGGGCTGCACAGCCCAAGGCCGTTTTCTGTCTGGTCTTGGGGACTGCAGCTTTTGCTCTCGTTGTGAGAACCTCCTTCATCATTATGTTGCCTCCTGCCATCCACTCCAGCACACATCGGCTGTGAAGCCTTTCCACACAAAGAGGGCCAATCTTTTGGTATCAGGTGTCCATGTGACAAATCTGCCCTTGGCCCTGGTGCCACATCTGAGGTGCTACAGGCCTAATGTGCACCAAAGCCCACAGCCTGGAGCACAGACAGCAGGAGGACAACATGCCATCGCAAAGCTGTGACGTTAGGGGAGCAAGAGCCAAGACGGAAAAGGACAGCTCCCACAGCTTTTGTGACTGACGGAGATACAACATCTTTAGGTGAGACTAACAGGGAAGGCGAGAAGTGGAGGATGCCCTGCTTGCTACCAGAGCAGGTCAGATGTGTGGATGTTCTCTATGGGACATGCAACAGGTTAGGCGGGATCTTGTGTGTGGGTCAGCTTCTAACTGTGCCACCCAGTCTGAGGCTCACCTGGACCTTGTACTCCCAAAAGAGGAAAAGTTGGTCAGGGATGGGAAGACCAGTTTCAGCCTTGGTTGTAGTCAGCATGAAACTGTGGTCTCCCAGATCTGCACAGAAGCGGGGAAGGAGAGTAGCCGAGCACAGACCCTGCACATGCGGGAATGAGAACTTGGCCTATTGAGGGCACTGGCAGGTGGGATCCCATGGGGGCAGTGTCAGGGCCCTGAGAGCATCCAGAGGCCTTCAGGACCCTGGGGGGTCCATCCACACCTCTGTCCATGGGCCCAGGAGACCATTGAAGACCAGGCCTGAGTTTCAGCCCCAGCTTGATCGATGCTCTAGGTGTACTGGTCTCCAGACACAGCCTTGCCTGTGCATCGACCTTGTTCACTTGTACGTGAAGAGTCACTTCCCAGCTTGATTCTTTATGGGGTGTACAATGGATGACACTGTGGCCCTCCAAGTGCCAGAGCCCAGGTGAGTCACAGAGGCCTAGGGCCTTTCTCCTTCCTTTCTTCCCATCACTTGATCAGCTTTTGGGAGGAGAGGAAGGAAAAGCAGATGAGGTTTCTGGGTGCCAATGACTGAAAGGATGGAGCAGAGCCATCACATGTGAAATGATCTAAAGCCTAGGCTAGTTCAAAACTGTTATCTTCTGTTCCTATATCTGAGGCCTTCTATCTTCAGGAAGAACCTGGAAGCTCCGAGATCCCTCCATCTTGCCCTCTTTTAGCAATTCAGTTGACCGTACCCAAGTCAGAGGCTTTCCTTCAGTTCTGTTTACAGTGTAAAGCACCCCATGGTCTGGAGATATGGCAGGATAGTTGCATAAGGATCCCACTCCTTTGGACAAGAAGATGGATGTTCCCGGGAGGATGGATGTTCTCAGGGGGCATGACGTACCAATAGCTGTGTTCAGGGAGCTGGTCAAAGGCCTTGTCTCCATTTCTGTAACGGCGGCACAGATGCCTGGTTCATGTGTAAACTCTTTCTCCGGATTCTGGCATTTAGCGAGCAAGCTGGTCTGACCTCAGAGCTGGCCCTGCTTGGAGCCAGTGCAACACCAGAGACCTCCTGACCCTCCTTCCACCCTGAATTGTCCTGTGATGTAGAGACCCTCTCCTCCAGCTTAGTCTCTTCTCATATGACATGTGGCAAGGCACAGGCCTGTTGGGAAAGAGACTGCTGCGAGGGGGTCTCTAGTCCAGCCTCCAGGCTGGCCGTGACTTTGCGGCGCTGAAACTTGAAGAGCTCCAGAGGTGGAGATCATGGCAACGCTCCTCCTAGTCCATTTTATTTTTCCTGAGGTTCAGCCTAAAGCTCCCAAGAGGCAGCTTGTGGCTGTTCCTTCTGTCGTATCAATGGTGACTGCAGAGAACAGGTTGGCTCCGTTATCCCTCCAGGCAGGTGCAGGCTCTTGCTAGGTAAACCCGTGCCTCCACTTCAGCAGGCTACAGACACCCAGCTCCCTCAGACTCTCCCCACAGCTCATCCTTTAGGCCCTTCACTTCAAGTTGGCAGACCTCCTCCAGACACTCCACTCTCCTTTCGAAATGTGAGAACCACTGACTCATATGGCATTGTCACAGTTCCCAGATACTTCACCTCAGGACACTCCTTAGTCAGTCAGGTCCCTGTCCATGCTGCTGCATGGAGTTGTTTCTGAGCTTTTCCTTCAAAACCTTGAGGTTTCTGCTGGCCAAATCCCAGGTGTGCCAAGGTCCCTCTGGACTGAACCTCCAACAGTCCAGCTTTTAAAGTATGCGTGCCAACGGCCATCCTGAGTCGTGGTGCCTCTAACAAGATCAGAACTTAAGTAGCTGCAGGACACTACAGAGAAGAAAAGAGTACTGGCGTTAAGTTGAGTTGCAATGCGAGGTAGAAAGCACCACAGTAACCACCGCAGAGACACCAAAGGAGGGTTCAAAGTGAGCAAATGCAGGGCCACTGGATAAACAGTGAAAAGTCCTTGGCTTTTTGCATGGGTGGGGATAAGGATGGTTAAAGAGCAGGACTTGAGAGGTGGGAAAAGAATGAAAAGGGAATGAACGGTGAAGCAAAGGAAATAACCAGGGCTGTTTGGGGATACCTGTGAAGCAGTCCTGCATCTGAGCAACACTGCCTGGAGGAGGAGAAGACAACTTCAGCTGATCTGACTATGCCAGCATCTGACTTACTTCCATGGTCACGGGGAACCTGACAGCTTTCCCTACTGTCATCAAGGGCACACCTAGAGAGGAAGGAACCACAGCATCATTTAGTTTTCCACTCTCCTGAATGGGACCTCAGTAGGTCTCCAGTCCAACCTCATGCTCACAGCAGAATCGGCTACGGAGTCAGACCACTTTGCTCAAGGCTTTGCCACATGGGGGCTGGAAAATGTCCAAGGACAAAGACAGGAAAACATCTCTGGGAAACCTGCTTCAATGTTTGGATGCCCTTATGGAGAGAAAGATTGTCCCTATCTCCAGCCTCAACATTCCTTATTTCAACATTTGACTATCGTCTATTATCGTCCTGCCAAGCACCACGGTGACAAGACTGGCTCCATCTTCCTGAAAACCTCCCTGCAGGGACTGGCTGGCTGCTATGAGGTTCCCCAGACCTTCCCTTTCCCAGGCCGAAGGCAGCCCTTTCCCTCAGTTTCTGCTCCCCAGGCAAGTGCTGCAGCCCCTGCGCATCTTGGCAGCCTCCCACTGAAGTCACTCCCAGTTGTCAACGTCTTCCTTGATGTGGTGGATTGACTCTGGCCAATAGCCCGGCAGCCACGCAGCCGCTCACTCTTTCCCCCCCTTCCCCACTGGGACAGGAGAGAGAACAGGAAGAAATAAAGCACGGAAAGTTGTGGGTCAAGATAAAGACAGCTTAGCAGGTGAAAGAAAGAGATTTTTTAAAAATCAACAACCAATAATAATAACAAGCAACGCAAAGGCAACCACTCACCACCTCCCACAAGCAAAAATGATGCCCAGCCAGTCTCCACACAGAAGACTCTTTGAATGACAAAATGTTAATGGAGAAGCCGCTGCCTGAGCATTCACACACCAATCAAGGAGTTGCACACACACCACCCGAGACTTTAACTGCTGGGTCTGGAGTCCCTTTGCAGCAGGAGACTCCAGTGAGCCGACGTGTGCGCCTTTTGACTCTACACACACACACACACACACACACACACACAGAGTCTCTCTTGGGTGCTTTCTCTTCCCTCAGGCTCAACCCTAGGTTTCCTGAAGCAGAATCTCTGACATGACGTATACCAGTTGAATTTATTAAGCAGTACAGTGGTGAAGAACAGCTTGAGCTGAGTGCCTCTGGAGACGGACCCCGAACCAGAGACTCTCTGGACAATTATACCCTTACAGTCTAAGCTCCCCTCCCCTTGTGAGACGGTTTAGTCCAGTTGGAGTATTTGGGTCTGGGGTCTCCTTTTTCCTCATTGGATCCTTTCACTGTCTCCAAGCGGGCCGTTCTTTTTCTTTTCTCGATGAGGCAACCTCTGCTGATGGATGTGGCTATCTTATCTTTCTAATTTACACCAGTTTCAGGGCCTTCCCTCACGCGACTAAGTAAGAGTTCAGTAGAACTTCATCAGTAGCTAGGTGGAAGTTCACTGCTTATGAAGGTCTAAGGCCTTTTACTAATGCTATGCAAGGGATTCCATGTGAACTAGGAAGTGATTCCTGTAACAAAAAAATTCTAGTTCCTTCTTCCTCTGTCCCAGCTTTTATTGCTCAGCACAACGTCGTACGTTAGAGAATATCCCTTTGGTCAGTTGGGGTCAGCTGTTCTTGCCCATCTGCAGCCTACTCACTGGGAGGGAGCAGAGAAGGCCTTGACATAGTGCAAACACTGCTCAGCAATAGCCAGAACACTGGTGTGTTATCAACACTGTTTAAGGCACAAATGCAAAACATAGCACCACACAGGCTGCTATGAAGGAAGGTAACCCCATCCCAGCCAGATCAGTACACCTGAACTGGGGCCCTAAAACTGGATATAATTGGTTACAGGTGGTCTAACAAGCAATGAGCATGGGGAGACAACCACTTCCCTCACTCTTTTGGCGAGGCTCCTCTTTATACACTTCAGGACACTGCTGGCTGCCTTTGCTGCCAGGCCACACTGGATCAAGTGGTTAATGTCTTTTGTAGTTAATAATTCTAATCTTTCATATATTTTCACCTGTGCTGATACAATGACCATTTCTGAAGTAATGTTTTCAGCAGACTGTCTAGACAAAGGCCCTTTCCATTATTCTCCTTCCCTTACTCTTTGTTCATTCAGATACTTCCCACCCACACTGCTGCTTTGAGCTTCAGGGACTAAAAGCCTGCCTGTCTTTCAGTAGTATAACGGTATCTTTAGCCAACTCTTTTAATTGTATCTACCTTTATCTATCTATCTATCTAAAACATTTCTCGTAAGATCATCCCTTGTAGAAAGGCGACCTCATTAGAGGCAGCTTGTACTTAGTATATGGTTGAGGAGTGTTTTATTGCTTAAGACACTTGATCGTGCTTTACTTTGCTTTGCTTGCAAATGGGAAACATCCTTCTGTGCCTGTGTGCAGCCAGTCCTCTAAGGAAAGTGGGTGGCAGATGGTGCAATGGAGCTCTAACATTCAGCTCCCAGAGTTCAGAGAAGTCTGATGAAGGGAAAGTGATGTAAATCCCAGGTGGCCAACGACAGATGGGGAGTCTGGGGAGGTGAGGAGCAAGGTTGTCCACCCAGTGTCAGATCTCAAGGGACTGCTTTTCCTACCTGTCCAGACCTCCTCAGGAGACGCTCCTGACACTCAGGATCCATATCAGTTGGATAATGCTTCTATCACTTCTTTAAACTGAAATTAACAAAATACAGCCTTTAAAATTAACTTTATTAGGTGCACTTTGAAATCTTCCTTCTTAACCATGCTATGAAACAACTCAGATTAGCTATACGAGTCTTGCAGACGTGGAGAACGTTACAGGAAGAGGCATGACTTGTTAGGGCTTTCTGTGTTTTAAGGAGCCCCATGGTGTATTTGGGGCTCAGTCCGTGAACCTCAGATACTGGGAGAAGACTGAACAAACCTCTCAAGAAGTCAAAGCCAGAAGCAAACCCCAAAATACCTTGAAGCATTAATGGGACTTAATGAGACCCATTACTGCCAAAGGCTCCTCATTGACTCATTAGAGCAGATACTTGGAGACGGTGACTGCAGGTAGGCAAGGGCACTGCACAGGTGGCTGTAATGCTGAGAAAACCCTTGGTTCGTTTTATGAAGCAGGCAAGGCCAAACCCTGAGCCCAGGTCCTGGGAAGGCAGTTTCTGAGAAGAGAAGAATAAAGTTTTGTCTCACTGGCCCTGGTGGTAGAGACAGCTGCTATAGTCAAGACGACAAAGACCTCAGTCCTTTTGGACCTCTCGGTCTTGCTAGAACCCTTGGCCATCTCTATGCAGGCTGCCCTACACTGTCCCATGCCTCACCTCTTTCCCTTCAGCTTGCTGACAGCCATCTTGCTTTCCCACCTAGCTCTCACCCTGGCATTTCTATGCCTTCACTGATGGCTCTCCACCCTCACCAGCTGCTCCTTGAAACACAAAGCCATGGGATAATCCAGACTCCCTCTGGGTGATCTCTTGCAGCACAAGACTACCCTCTCAGTGAGGATTATTTTTTCTCACATCCAGACAGAACCTTCCCAGCTGTAATTTGTGGAGGTTTCTTGCTCTTCCCGCTACTAAGAAAAGCTCCATTGTCCCTGAAACTGTGAGGAATGAGCGATTCGTGTAAAGAAAATCTAGTGAATATAAGCTTGAAGCAAATGTCATTTATATTGAAATAAAGGAATATATGTAGGGCATGACCATAAACAGGGGAGTGGTAGTCTTTATGTAACTTCCTGATAAGTATAGTTTGGGTAACTCCCTTGATATGTGTAACTTATGTAGCCTCCTGATATGTAAGTTAGTTCCTGATATACTAGTGCAAACCAGTGTTGTAAATAACCGCAGAAATGTCAAGAAAATGTATAGCCAAATAAGGTAGCATAATATAAGTAGAATAACGGAGCGCCTGCACAAACAGAGAGGTCATGTAGAGTGCACTGACGAAGAGGAGCATCTTCCTCCCAACGACCACCGGACGACCACCTAGAAAAAGATGAAGCATGCGCAGACCGGGGAAGTGGTGACGTACTTAAAGAAAGAGTCATCTTCCAAGAAAAAGGCGGAGAAAGGCAAGAAACGAAGCCTAGAGAAGTATAAAGGAAGGAATTGTAAGAAGTGAAGGTGTGCGTCTTGGTGGAGCGGAGACTCCCGGCGCACCCAGCGCTGTTTGCTTGCCTCTATTTGTTTAATAAATTGCAAACTTAAATTGGAATCCTGTTTGGGACTAAATCATTTATCACAACTGGGGACTCGTCCGGGATGGTCTTGGTTCCTGAATACTGACTTGATCTAGGAGGGGCGCCCCACCATTTGGTGGCTCCTGATCGGGTCGGGTCGGGACTAACACCATCCTGAACCCAAATAGGGGCAAGCAAAGAATTTGATTTTTTATGAGCTCCCTTGCCGGCTGCAGCAGTTTATTTTGCCCGTAATTCTGCGCGCGAAGATCCGAATGAAGACGACGGGGTTGTAAGTATTTAAGGTGTATACCGTTCGGTTGGGTGGGATTCGGTTGCCTGTGTGTGTAAGAGTGTGACTGAGACGGAAGCTAGTTCCGAAGCGATTGTGGAGGTCTTCTAACCGCGGTTCCAATCTCCCGCGAGGGACTTGGCCGGTGAAGGACCGAAGCGATTTTTATAGGATCCATAGGTGAGTGAGAAGTTTGAAACCCCCTGCAAGACACTCTGCTTGGTAACCAAGGGCTGTAGGAATTGCCACAGTAAAAATTCCTAGATGGGTCAGACGAAATCGAGAATCCAGGACCAGAAGAAAGGGAGCGAATTACTAAAAATACCTCCGGAGATCCCATTAGGAATAATGTTAAAACATTGGAATAATAAGGGCCCTGGAAAAGGGAAGACAAAAGAGAAATTAGTTAAATATTGTATGGTAAAATGGACAAAGAACCCCTTGAGACCCCACGTTTTTTTTGGCCTGTATTTGGGTCATTTGAGGATTGGGTTTGTCAGGCGCTAAACCTGTACGTAAATTCTAAGGAACCGTTTTGCCAAGAGGAGAGCGAGTATGCTAGTTTATGGATAAAGGCCTGTGTGGGCATTTTTCATAAAAATAAGACCGTAGGGGAGCAACACATAGAAAAGGAAAAGAAGGATTGGGACCCCCTAGATCACTTACCTCCCCCGTATAATCCAGCTACCCGTCAAATACCGTCACCAAATTTGACGACTTCCCCTACGGCCCCGGGGTCGAATTCAACTCTAAGGGAAGGATCCCAAACTGAGCACTGCAGTGCCCTGACCCTCCACTTCCCCAGGCTAAAGAAGCCGTTGTTAAAAATAAATATATTAAAGTCTGCGCCCGCGATCCTGCAGACACCGCCCCCCCCCGCGACACACGCGCGCTCAGAGTCACTCAGCCACCCCCCCCCGCGCGCGCGCGCGCTCCCCCTCCCTGCGCTGCAGCTCCGGACCCGCAGGCCGGTGGGTGCGGCCCCCCCCGGCCGCAGACTCTCCGGCGCCCCGGAGCAGCGGGGGGCAAGGGGGGCTGCAGCCGCGTGCGCCCCGCTGCCCGGCAACCGGCCCCCCCGGCGGCGCGGCGGCGGGGGAGGGAGCCTGGCGCAGAGGCTGGCTAGGGGAGGGGGGATGGCGGCGCTTTTCGGAGGTTTCTGTTTGGGTCGGTTGGGTTGGGGTTTTTTTTTCTCTTTTCGTTTTTCACCTCCCCCGCCGTTCGCGTTCGTTGGTTTTCACCGCGCGGCGGCGGCGGCCCGCGCGCAGCGGGGCTGTTGTGCCAAACGCGGGTTCCGTCACCCGGTGCGCAGAGCGCCGGGAAACACACGGAGTCGAGACGGCGGCTTTTCTTCCGCCCCTGCGCCGAGCTGGGTGCCGGTGGTAGGCCCACAAAGCTGGCGCGCCTCGGTTAACGCAGGGAAAATATTTCTACGCTCCGAGCAACAAGTCACCGTTATTTTCTTGAGAGCTGGCGCAGGCGCCCTTGCGCCTGTTGGTTCCCGCAAGCCTCGTCTCCACGGCGACAGCGTCCTCCTTTTTTACTGCGCGTGCCCCGTGAGGAAGGGGCTTCTGTGGGTAGGGGTCTTCCCCTACCGGAGGGCAGGCTTGTGCTATGCCGAGTCGATGTTAATTAGATGTTACTTACGATAGTTCACTCAAAGGTCGGCAGTTGCGTTCCCTTTGCGGTTGCCTTGTTCCTTCCCTCAGGCTTGCGCCTCGTTGACTCCTGACAGAGCCTAAACAATACCCCCGCTTTGTGCCTCGCATACCTTCAGCAGGGTGACTGACCGACGGACTGGCCGACCCACGGACTGAGGACGAAAGGCGGGAGGGGGGCACGGGTGCGGCAGGGACGCCGCGGGGTCCTAAAGTCTCCCGCCTTCCTTCCTTCCCCGGGCCGGCAAAACTGCTGGCGGAAGGGGGAGGGGGGGTGTCTCCGTGTGTGCGTGTGGCCGCGGGCGAGGGGTTCGTGCCGGGGCCGGTTTGGGAGCGTGTGTGGCGGGTGTGCACGCAGTAAGAAACGAAAAAGTCTGGTAACGCTGTGGACAACGCCGCCTTCTCTGCTACAGCCTGCGCTGTGGCCCGCCTCGGTGTCCGCCTGCGGGCGATGTGCTCGGCTCGGCTCCCGGTTGAAGCCGTCCCTGGGAAAGCAGCAGCCCCGTGCCTCGGCCTGGGCAGAGACCTGCGTCCCCGAGGCCGGGCTCCGGCTGCCGGAGAGGTGGGCCGCGCCTCTCGCTAGCGGCCGTCGGCGTGTCCGTCGCCAGCGGGATGCGTTCCAGTGGTGAGCAGCGCCCAGAGGACAGGCCCAGCAGCCTCAGGCAAAGCGGGGTCGCTGCTTTGCTGATGGTGGTGTCCGAAAAGGCGGTTTCGTTTCCCGGCGTGCGATAGGCCAGTCTCACACACCGAGACGAGATACCGGTTTATTCCAGACCTGCGCAGAGCTGGGTGCTGGGTGGTAGGCCCACAAAGCTGGCACCCCGCGGTTAACACCCGGAAAATATTTGTAGGTTTCTAGCAACACTTACCAGTATTCTTAAACATACCTCAGCTGCCACCACGTTTACACATAAGCAGATTAACTTCTGGCAGCCTTGTAGCAATGGGGCTCGCTGCGGTGGGGTGGGGAGGGCGGGCGGCTGGGGCTGGGCTCCGCCGCCTCTGCCTGGTCCCCGGTCCCCGGTCCCCGGTGGTGAGAGAGAAGAGTAAGAAAAGGTAAGGGGGAGGGAGGCTAGATAAATAAATAGCTAAAAAAATGACAATCAAAAAGAAACGGGGGGTGTGCAGGGTGCGTGTGGGTGTCTTTACACAGAACTCTCCGGGGTGAGGGCAGGCGGGCGGTTTGGGAGGAGGGAGTGGGGAGAGCAGGTTTAGGACAAATGCTGATCTGGCACTCTCTGCTAATTCTTGATGGATTAACATACACCGACCTATGGTTAATGAATGTAATAAATAATTCATTAACCGGTAATTAATATACGAAGTAATGATTAGCGATAGAGCAATACAGATTAATATTTACTGGAATTAACATCCAGTGGATTAAGATCACGTTAATAAGGAACTACTTTACTGATAACAAGTTCTAGGTGAGGAACAGAGCCATCGTGTAGCACGTGTAATTAATGATAATTAATAATGATGAATTGATAGTAGATAATTACAACAGTAAATCAGAGTGATGATAAAGAAAAAAAAATACATGATAAGTAACTGGAGGACAGTAGTGTTAATGCAGTACCACAAAATACTAATAAATAAAATAATCGATCTTAATAGGTAACGACTGTTATTAATAAGTAATTATTAATGATTGATTTAGACTAATTTGATTAATAAAAACTTAATCAGTTCATTAATTTTTTATTCATTTATTTGTTGT
Source organism: Phaethon aethereus (assembly GCF_964289735.1). Lineage (NCBI taxonomy): Eukaryota > Metazoa > Chordata > Aves > Phaethontiformes > Phaethontidae > Phaethon > Phaethon aethereus. The sequence goes on along the minus strand of NW_028113932.1, from coordinate 65,962 downwards.
AGACCGATAGATACTATATAACTCAAATAGCATCGATCAATAGGAATGAATAGTTAATAAGAATTTCAGTTATTAATAATGGTCAGCTTACTCACGTTTGATGGAGGTCTTTGTGGCCTTGCCGTAGAACATCAGGCTGCAAGGCTTTCGCCTCATCCCAGACATCACTCAACAATAGTCAGTTATGAGACTGTCTGACTGCAACCCATCAGGGTTGCTTTTGAAGAGGAGCGTGTTGCTCCAGTCAAACCCTGCTACTCCCTACAGACCCACAGTGGTTTCCCACATTATCCACCCTGTGACCTTAGTCACAACTCACTAAGAGGAACATTGTGTAATTTGTATTTAGGTGGGTCGAGGCATTCATCTCTCCTTCCTGTGTTTTCATCCTCTCTTGTTGGTTGGTAATTTATTGTTGGGATCACTCTGCACGGCTCGACCTTAAGGAGAAGGAGCTGCAGCATTGAGAAGCTGGTAAACAGCTAGATATCTGCACGGCTCGGCCTTGAGAAGAGGGAGCTGTGGCATTGGGAAGCTGGTAAACAGCTGGACATCTGCAGGGCTCGGCCTTGAGGAGAAGGAGCTGTGGTAAACAGCTAAGAAGCAGCACTGTATAAGAAAAACAGGATGGAACCCGGACCACGTAGCAGTAACCGCAAGTAGGAGGAGTATGATAATGCAATCTTTAGGGCTAAGCCAATGACTGTAAGACAAGTATGCATAAGGTAGAACTTAGTGTATAAATATGTGTAAGGTTTTGCAATAAAGTTGAAGCTTGCCTTATCACTCATATTGAGTCGACTGCTTGCCTTCCCTCACTCGTCGCAAGTGGCGCCCGAACAGGGACCCCATCCTTGTTTTTCACCGGACAGCGAGATCGGAGAAGCACTGGTAGCAGCGACCAGGGAGCAGAAGATCGGCGGACGCTGCCGCGGCGCGCCTGATCCGTGCTTGAACCCAGGATAATTAAGAAGGGGTTCGCCGTCCGAAAGAAGGCTACCCATGGGAAAAGGCTGCAAAAATAATTGACCGGATAATTAAGAAGGTCAACATAGCGCGCAATGGAAATAGAGGTAGCGTTCGAAATCTTAAAATGCTTTTTAGAAAAGCGGGGAGTAAGCCAATTAAAAGATCTGGCTGGGTTAATTACGTTAGGGAAAGCGAAAGGGTCTTTTAAAGACCCTGAAAGTATGTTTGAAGTAGACGAGTGGCGTTCTTATGGAGATTGATTGTGGGATCTAGTAATCGATGATGATAAATCAGCAAAAAAAATTAATGAAATCTTGGAGAGATGTTATTAATTGCATGAAAAGATATAAAACTGAAAAGTGAATAGCACAGGCAACAAAGACAGTATAAAATTTACGACGCTCTGGAGGTTGATCCTAGAGACATTAAAAGAACTAAAGGCAGAACGCATCACATGAAGAAGGGGCGATGGTCAGACTCCTGCCACATATGCTCTCTAAGAGAGGACTGAAATATGATGAATATACACTTAGAAGGCTTCTAATTTGGTGCCAAAAAGGGTACCCCCCCGATGCGTCCGTGGCGTTTAAGGCAGAGACGTGGGAGGAGATAGGAAAAATGTTATAGGAACATATTGGGAATGGAGATAAAACCACCGCAGAGTTAGTGACGGCATGGAAGTTGATGTTAACCACATTAAAAGCCTTAAAGGCAGAGAGAAAAGCTGCAGCTGATATGGAGGAGGCTGTTAAACCGTCTTCAACCAATCCCTTTTTAACTGAGTCAGAGGGTCCAGGACCTTCAGCGACTCTGACTGCACCTCCTGAGGTGCCAGATGCACCGAGTAAACCGGCTGCATAAATAAGTCAGAGAAACAGATCTACGATGATGTATGTGAGGGCAAGACGGGACAACGTTGCCCAGAACAATGTACTCAGTGTTCCCCTGTGTGCCCATGTGAAAGATCAATGGGGTGAGTCTCGAAAGGAGATGGGCAAGCAGTGGAGCTAGCAACAACGTGGCGATTGCTATTGGAGACTGTTTTGAAGAGCCAGGGGCTAGCAGCAGACTCTGCAACAGCTTTTGAGTTACCTACCTGGGAGAAAGCAGGGAAATTGGTGTTTGAGGCAGCCTCTAAAGAGGATCATACGGCCGCGTAAGTGCTAACAACCTGGCGATTAGTCAGAGACTCTATAAAGGGGATAAAATCAGAGCGGACGGTGGCAGCAGCTGCCGCTGCCACAGCCCCGGGAGAGAAGGGAGGCCGAGCTGGGAATGGTGAGAACGAGCAACCCCCGCCCGCCTCCCCCCCCACCCCGCCCGCCCCCCGCCCCCGCTAACGCAACCAACGGAGGTGGCGAGTCCTCCTTGGCCCCCGCCTCCTGACCCGTGCGTGCCGCAACAGGAGGGGGCTGCCTGGGATGATCCTTCCCCCAAGTCAAGATCCGACCCTGCCCAACATTGGCGAGGCATGAGACAAGAGACTTTGGCAGAGAGGGAGGGGACGGAGCGAAGTGGGTACCGACCAGGTCGGTACGGCCGGCAGTAAGACCTGAAGACCTTGTCACACGTCCCACGGACGCAGTCAACTCCGACGTACCGCCAGCTGATGCTTTCACTCTTTTGTATGCGGAATGACGGCTCGTTGACTGTCTCAGCGGCTCTCCCCGGACGTTCAAGAGCAGGAACTTCAATATGCCATATTTGTAAAACGGTGTTGTGGGTTTGTTCTATGTCGTCGTAATTATTGTCACAAATGTATCATTTCTTTTGCAGGGAATCGAAGAGTATATTTCAATTGCTTTTTTACCATTCCCTTAGCAGCTGAGGATGCAGAGAAGTTTGCCTTTATGGTACCATCGGTAAATAAAGGAGAGCTAGCAAAAAGTATCATTGGGTAGTGTTACCACAAGGAATGCAAAATTCACCTACGATGTGTCAGACATTTGTGGCATGGGCTCTAGAACCGGTGTGGAAAAAGTATCCAGATTTAATAACGTATCATTATATAGTTGATATATTAATAGCAGGGACACAATTGAATGCAGACCACATTTTACAGCACTTAGAGCACTATTTAGGAAAACGGGGTTTAAAAATAGCACCGAAAAAAATTCAAAAGAAGGAACCATGGCAATATTTGAGCTGGATTATTACCAGGGCAGTGGTCCACCCACAAAAAATAAAGATTAAGGCGAAAATAGAAAATCTTTCTGATGTCCAAAAATTAATGGGGGATATACAGTGGGTTCGCAATATTTGCGGAATTACTAATGATGATCTGAGGCCATTGATGCCGCTCCTGGAGTCTTCGGTGGAGGCTCCAGAGCGACGTCAACTGGACGAGGATCAACACCAGGCTTTGCAGAAAATTACTGAGAAGATAGCAACAACCTATGCTCACAGATGTTCACCTACTGAGAGTATCTCGCTTATGATAGTTAATTCAGGAGGGGAACGGCAATATCCACTAGGATTGACCGTACAGTTAGGAAATACAGCAAACAGTTTGAAAGTATTAGAATGGGTTTTTCTCTCCTATCAACCCAGAAAAATAGTGGTCACCAGATATGAATTATTTGCACAACTCATTATTAAGGGAAGACAAAGAATTGTAGAAATATCTGGATTAGAACCTGTAATAATTTATGTTCCTGTATCTCAAAAGTACTTAGATTGGTTGTTAGCCAGTTCTCTGGAGTTTCAGATCGCAATCTCTGATTTTTTAGAACAGGTTACAAATAGCTATCCGTCCGATAGATTATTGTCACTGTTGGCTAATCAGCAGTTTGAAGAAATGCCTATGTGATCGGAGACCCCAGTGAATGGGATGACAGTCTTTACCGACGCAGGACGCAAACCCCGTTGTTCGTGAGTCTGATAGTCACGTGTTTGATATGCCAGGTTCAGGCGTGGTTTTCCGTTCAACCAAGAAAAAATATCTGGGTTACACTAGCTAATCAAACGGGCCAAGGCCACCTTTGCTTATCTATATCCACTGCTGAGAATCTGTTTACAACATGCTTAGTTGGTCTGCCCTTAGGGGACTATGATTCGACAATGGTGGTAAAGAAGACCACCCCTGACCTAACCTTGTTTTTAAAAAATAACAAACACCTCTGCAGCTATGGATAAGTGGGACGGATGGATGACACACGGACCACAGGAGTTGTTGGAACCGCAGGAGTTGGGTATTTTAGGATGCATGACAGCCCCTACCTGTTTATATTTTAATTATACAGGACAGGACGATACCAGGTCACAGGATGTAAACCCCACGTTAGCCATTTTTCAGAATGCTACCAATTGGTGTAATTATACAACGAGCAACATCTCGCGCTCTACTATTGTCCCAATGAGACTCCCTAAAGGAATATTCTTGATTTGTGGTGATCGTGCATGGCACGGTGTTCCCTCCCGTTTGAGAGGTGGTCCTTACACATTGGGGCACCTAACATTGTTAACTCCCAACACTTCTATGATATTGAACCTTACCCCACGGCATAGAATAAGATGACAGATTTGAAAATATCAGGAAGAGTGCAATGACCAACTGGATTTTTGGACTGCGGACAAAACCATACTAACCTCTTTCCTTGCCCCTGGGGTCGCTGCTGCCCAAGGCTTAACCACTTTAAATAAATTGGGATGTTGGCTAGCGAAACAAACCAATGCTACTTCTGCAACACTCAGTGCTTTGTTAATGGAAACTGACTCAATAAGGCATGCGACATTGCAAAATAGGGCAGCTATCGACTTCCTACTTTTGGCCCAAGGGCACGGGTGTGAGGAGTTTGATGGCATGTGTTGTATGAATTTAACAGATACATCACAGTCGGTAACTCAACAATTACAAAAACTGAAGGACTTAACAGACAGGTTACAGACAAGTTCACTAAACCTCGAATCATAGCTGTCAAGTTTGGGCCTAAGTGGATGGTTACAAGACTTAATAAAAGGGGCAGTTGTTATAGTACTTGTTATCTTAATACTAATGCTTATTGTACCATGTTTATTGCATTGTCTACAAGGAATGGTTCAAAAGGTAGTAAAGAATGCTTGGCTAGCGAATAACTCCAACAAGTATCTTACACACCCAATGAATGAGCTTTGTTAGATAATCATGCTCAAAACAAAAAGGGGGAGAGGCTACCACATTACCCTAAGAACGTTTGAATAAAGCCTTATATGTGCTAAATTATTTGAGGAAGGAGAAAGGACCTTTTCAACTGCTAACCAGGGGACGAGGTTGACGGTGGTGGCTGTTTTACCCATGGTTTTACCCATGGTTTTACCCACTTTGCAGGTGCCTCGAAGTGGGTGAGGCCATGGGTGCGGCAGTCGCCATCGTCATCGTTGGACACATCATGACACTATCAGGTGTCATCGCAATCTGGATGCCACCTCAGTCAAAAGAAAAAGTAGGGGTAAATCACACTGAAATTTGCGGTATCATGAGATGAACGTGGAAAGCTTTTGAGGCAAAGTGTTCTCTAACTACAAATGCTTTGGTAAGATATAATATTGGTCTTCATACCCTTATACAAGTACCTTTTTTCTATCACTAGGAGTAGTTTATATCACTAGAAGTAGTACAGCTAGATTTGTTTTGCTTTGTAATATTCTGCTATTGACTTAAGCATAAGTTGATATGTGACTGCCGATTTATGAAAAAATGCCGTGTGAACAAAGCCTACGAACCAATAGACGGGAGGGCTGCGGCGCGTGCAGCACGTCTGGCCAGCGGGCGCATACGCCATAGGCTCCCTGTGTTAAAAGGTGACAACTGAGGTGAGTTCCGACACTCGCTGGCCACGTGTGTCGAAACTCGTTCCTCTACAAATGTGTAATACCGGGATTTCCTGAAGGGCAGTGGGCCGGTGTACGGCAAGGCCACCGTTGCCTCCGTGGGGACGCCCACGTAAAGCTGGCACCTACCGACTGCTGGGCTGAGTTCGTGGCACAGGACGATACAAGAATGTACAGAGGGTCCATCTTTCTCACAGTCCTCGGGTTGCGAATGATCCATCAGGTTTTGTTTATACAAAAACAAAAAGGGGGAGATGTTTTGATCACTCTGCACGGCTCGACCTTAAGGAGAAGGAGCTGCAGCATTGAGAAGCTGGTAAACAGCTAGATATCTGCACGGCTCGGCCTTGAGAAGAGGGAGCTGTGGCATTGGGAAGCTGGTAAACAGCTGGACATCTGCAGGGCTCGGCCTTGAGGAGAAGGAGCTGTGGTAAACAGCTAAGAAGCAGCACTGTATAAGAAAAACAGGATGGAACCCGGACCACGTAGCAGTAACCGCAAGTAGGAGGAGTATGATAATGCAATCTTTAGGGCTAAGCCAATGATTGTAAGACAAGTATGCATAAGGTAGAACTTAGTGTATAAATATGTGTAAGGTTTTGCAATAAAGTTGAAGCTTGCCTTATCACTCATATTGAGTCGACTGCTTGCCTTCCCTCGCTTGTCGCAATTTATAATAGGGGATGGTATTAAAGGGATGTATTCAGGATCATAGATGTGGATCCTCTTAACACGCATGGTTACAGCTCTAGTTATCATAGATTTCACACGTGACAATCAAATACGGACAATAACAATAACAATTATGATAAACATTAATACATACTGGGTTAGACTATGATCCCATCCACTAACTTTTAATCTGAGCCAACTGAAAATATTTTAAATCCACCTCGTTCATTGCCAGTTGCTTGGTTTCATCTTCTCATTGAGCTCATGGGTTTGGTCCACAGTTTTTTGCATTTCATCTCTAGCTTGATGCAGAGTAGCGGACACATTTGGAATTGACAGCAGGTTTTGCCAGGATAGGTGTTATTCAGCCATCCACAAACGCTGTTCTCCTTTAGTAGTACCATATTCAATGCTAATTGATTTTCTAAAGTCATCTGTGAGGCTGCTCGTGGGTACAAGCTGGGTGTTGCTTAGCCTTGCTGGCTGGCTGCATACAATTAGCTAGAGTCTCTCCTTGCCATGGTAGATTTTCTAGATATAATCAATTTTCAATTATCACAGCCGAAGAAGTCCAAAACAATCCCATTGCTAAGCTTACTCTCATCCCTGCTGTATAATAGCTTGGCCGTGACACGGAGGGCAATACATTTCTCTTTGTTCTGTACCCTCTTGGTTTCATTAATGACTACAGTGAATGACTCCTGAGTATGATTAAAAGCTATTATGGGAGATAAACTTGTGGAATTCCTAAAGTGCATTCTAACCCATCCCAATAGGGTTGACTGTAATCTGATATCTCTTCATTAGAACATACCCATACGGTCTCAAGCAGTGCAGGATACATTAGAGTGGTACTTGTGCTCTTTACTACTGGCTCATGAGTCTTGCGTCCGTTTTTTATAATGTTGGGAAGGAATCCTACATTTACTAGCCATGTGTTTAGAGGATTCTATCTGACATGCTGTCTGTAAGCTAGGGATTGGAGCACTGTAATTGTGGCACAGGCATATACTTCTTAAGGCGTGATGGAGGTCTGAGGCAAACGGTATCCATAGATAATCATCCATATTGTAACAATTTATCTTGTTTATACAATTCCATAGCCTGTCTGGTTCCAATGACATGGTATAATGGGGTCTCTTCACCCATTGTTTAAAACGTCTTTTATGATCAGGGGTGGTCCATATGCAAGAAACATTACTAGATTGTGGGCCACATGCAGATCCATACTTAGAGGTGTGAAATATGTTCATCTGATTCGTGTGATGAAGTGTAATCTTCTGGACTTTTATGGATTTCTCCTGCACCATAAAAAGGGGTATTTTACAGGAGAAGGTTAAACTACTTGGCTCGTATATCAGCTCAAACCAGTTTGACCACTGACCGCATAGTATTGTGTAAAGAAAGTGCATGCATAAGGTTTGGGGTCATCCTGGGGGCACGCCGAGGAAGATTCGAGAAGACTCTAGCAGGAGAAGAGGGCATGTGCTGAAGAAGACATGCCTGTTCATTAATATGTATTAACGGACAGGATATAAACCAGGAACAGGAGCTGTACCGCGTGCGTCTTGGTGGAGCGGAGACTCCCGGCGCACCCAGCGCTGTTTGCTTGCCTCTATTTGCTTAATAAATTGTAAATTTGAATTGGAATCCTGTTTGGGACGAAATCATTTATAACAATTGGGGGCTCGTCCGGGATGGTCTTGGTTCCTGAATTCTGACTTGATCTAGGAGGGGCGCCCCACCTTTTGGTGGCTCCTGATCGGGTCGGGTCGGGACTAACGCCATCCTGAACCTGAATAGGGGCAAGCAAAGAATTTGATTTTTTATGAGCTCCCTTGCCGGCTGCAGCAGTTTATTTTGCCCGTAATTCTGCGCGCGAAGATCCGAACGAAGACGACGGAGTCGTAAGTATTTAAGGTGTATACCGTTCGGTTGGGTGGGATTCGGTTGCCTGTGTGTGTAAGAGTGTGACTGAGACGGAACCTTGTTCCGAAGCGATTGTGGAGGTCTTCTAACCGCGGTTCCAATCTCCCGCGAGGGACTTGGCCGGTGAAGGACCGAAGTGATTCTTATAGGATTCGTGGGTGGGTGATAGGTCCTAAACCCCCTGCAAGACACTCTTACTGGTAGCCAAGGGTTGTAGGAATTGCCACAGTAAAAATTCCTAGATGGGTCAGACGAAATCGAGACCCCAGGACCACAAGAAAGGGAGCGAATTACTAGAAATACCTCCGGAGAGTCCATTAGGAATAATGATTGAAAATTGGAATGATAGGGGCCCCAGAAAAGGAAAAAGTAAATAAAAATTAGTTCAATATTGTATGGTAGAATGGCCAAAAGAACGTTTGAGACCACATGTCTTTTGGCCCGTTTTTGGATCTTTTGAAGACTGGGTCTGCCAGGCCTTAAATATATATGTTAATTCAAAGGAACCTTTTAGTCAGGAGGAAAGTGATTATGCAGGATTATGGGACAGAACTTTACGTTCTTTTCCAGCCTCAATACTTACATTAAAAACAGATGAAAAGTTTGAGGAAGAAGAAGAGGGGAAAAGTGAAAAGGAAAAAGATGATAAATGGGAGCCACTGGATAACCTACCGCCTCCATGTTCTAATAATCCATCTCCGGCGGCGGCTCCCCCTCCGGTGGCCGTAGTACCTCTCTCTGTACCACCGTTGCCCCTATCTCCACCACCAACAGCACCGGAATTAGATCGACCTCCGGCTGCATGTACGAGAAGTAGGACTGCTGTATCTGAGGGAGCTTCTCTATATCCCTTACGAGAAGTACCCCTCGGAGGCAATCAGGGAGGCATGGGGTTTGTGGCAGTCCCGTTAAATACCACAGACGTGAGAAATTTCCAGAAAGAAATGGGGACCCTATTAGATGATCCCCTCGGAGTAGCTGAAAAATTGGACCAATTCCTAGGCCCCAATACTTATACCTGGGAAGAAATACAGTCCATTTTAGGGATCCTATTCACTGTTGAGGAAAGGGGAATGATTAGACAAGCTGGAATGAGAATTTGGGAAAGACAGAGTCAGGCAGGACCCCCGGGAGATCAGAAATGGCCAAATGTGGATCCCCACTGGGATCATCAACAACCCCCAGGAAGACAAAATATGAGGGATTTGAGAACGTTAATCATACAGGGAATAAGGGCAGCGGTTCCCCGAGGGCAAAACATTACTAAAGCATTTAATGAACAACAAGGGAAAGACGAATCTCCAACAGAATGGTTGGAGAGGTTGAGGAAAAACCTACCAATGTATTCTGGAATTGATCCGAATACAGTGGCTGGGACCGCACTCCTTAGAACACAATTTGTAGCTAAATCCTGGGGGGATATAAGAAGGAAATTAGAAAAATTGGAGGATTGGCAAGAAAGAGGATTAGAGGAGTTACTTAGAGAAGCCCAGAAAGTCTATGTTAGGAGGGACGAAGAAAAACAAAAAGCAAAAGCAAAAATTTTTGTAGCAGCAGTAAGGGAAAGTCAGAAAAATAAGACGACTCCTGGAGAGAAAAGGGAAAAAAGAATAGAGCAGACACCCCGGGGACAGCCTTATCAAGGAAGATTTACAATTCCCGTCTGTTACTACTGTAACAAGAGGGGACATGTTCAGAAGAACTGCCGTCAGCGGGAACAAGATGAGAAGATGTTCAAAGAAGATTAGGGGTGTCGGGGGCTCTATCTTCTGGGGACTTCAACATCAACAGAGCCCTTGATAAAATTATTGATTGGTCCCCATAAAGAGGAAGTTTTATTTTTAGTGGATACAGGGGCCGAAAAGTCAACCATTCAAAAACTTCCAAAAGGAATAGAAAAAGGGAAGAGTTACGTGTCAGTAGCAGGAGCAAAAGGAGAGCCTTTTAAAGTAAATATATTGAAAGATGTAGAAGTAGAAACAGAAAAGAAAATTTGTCTTAATGATTTACTTTTGCTCCCTGAAGCGGAATACAATTTATTAGGAAGGGATTTGATTTTGAAGTTAAACTTGAGCATTCAGAGTCAAGGGGACAAATTGCAGATTAAATTATACACTTTAACACAAGAGGATGAAGAAGCTATTAACCTCTCAGTGTGGTATAAGGAAGGGGAAACTGGAAAGACAAAATGGACCCCATAAGCGTTCAAATAATAGATCCGCACCGCCCAATTAGAATCAAGCTATACCCTATACCTATGGAGGGTCGAAAAGGATTAAAACCTGTAGTTGACAGACTTTTGGAAAAAGGAACCCTAGAACCATGTATGTCACCTCGTAACACGCCCATTCTTCCCGTAAAAAAGCCGGACGGGTCATACAGGATGGTGCAGGACTTAAGAGCTGTAAATCAGCGAAAAATCACTAAATTCCCTGTGGTGGCAAATCCTTATACTTTATTGAGTCATATATCTCCCAAACATACTTGGTATAGTGTAATAGATTTGAAAGATGCTTTTTGGGCCTGTCCTCTGGATGAGGCATCCAGAGATTATTTTGCCTTTGAGTGGGAGGACCCCGAAACAGGACAAAAACAACAATTAAGATGGACTGTGTTACCACAAGGGTTTACGGAGTCACCAAATCTATTTGGACAAACTTTAGAAACAATTCTACAAGATTTCACAATACCTAAGGAGGTAAAATTATTGCAATATGTGGACGATTCATTAGTAGCAGGAGAAACTGAAGAGGGGATCCGAAAAACCACCATTAAATTGTTAAATTTTCGAGGGGAAAAGGGATTAAAGGTGTCCCGATCAAAGCTACAGTTTGTAGAACAAGAAGTAAAATATTTAGGACATTGGCTGAGTAAGGGAAGGAAGAAGTTAGATCCTGATAGGGTATCTGGGATTCTATCCTTAAGACCCCCACAGACTAAAACGGAAATTAGGCAAATACTGGGATTAGTAGGATATTGTAGACCATGGCTTGAAAATTATAGTGATAAAGTAAAATTCTTATATGAAAAATTAACTAATAACCAACTTAAGTGGTTTATTGAAGATGATCAGAGATTTGAGGAAGTAAAAAGGGCATTAATACAAGCACCTGTATTGAGCCTCCCAGATCTAGAAAAACCTTTCTATCTCTTTGTGAATACATCAAGCCAGACAGCATATGGAGTTCTTACTCAAGACTGGGCAGGAATCCAAAAAACCCATGGGGCATTGTTCTAAGTTACTTGATCCAGTAAGCAGAGCATGGCCTGCTTGTCTCCAAGCTTTGGTTGCTACAGCATTATTAATAGAGGAAGTTAGGAAGATTACCTTTAGTGCTCCTTTAACAGTGTATACCCCACACAATGTCAGAAATGTTTTACAACAAGAAGCGGAAAAATGGTTAACGGACAGCCGGATCCTAAAGTATGAAGCAATACTAATAGACTCCCCTGACTTAGAACTGAGGGTGACTTCTGCTCAGAGTCCAGCACAATTTTTGTTTGGAGAACCACCAGAGGAATTACAACATAACTGTTTAGAGGTAATTGAGACCCAGACTAAGGTGAGACCAGATCTAAGAGATGCTGAGTTGTAAAATGGAGAAGCGCTGTTTATAGATGGCTCCTCCCGAGTGGTAGAAGGGAAGAGAAAATCGGGATATGCAATAATTAATAAGGACTTAGAAATTGTGGAATCAGGACCTCTGAGTCCATCATGGTCAGCTCAGGCTTGTGAGCTGTATGCCCTATGTAGGGCCCTGGAATTATTAAAAGGAAGAAGCGGGACTGTATTTACAGATTCTAAATACGCATATGGGGTGGTCCACACTTTTGGAAAAATTTGGGAAGAAAGAGGTTGGATTAATACTCACGGGAGGAATTTAATACATCAAGAATTAATAGTAAAAATTTTAAAGGCGTTAAGAGAACCAAAGGAGATAGCAGTGGTACATGTGAGGGGACACCAAAAGGGACTTTTGGTGATTACCGAACTAGAGGAAATAACTTAGCAGCTAAAGAGGCCCAGGAAGCAGCCTTGAGGACTAAAGTTGCCAAAATTAATGTCATACAAACAAAGGAGGACACCAGCAAAGAAGGACGAGAGGAAAGAGAGAAGGAGTTTACCCCAGAAGGACAAACAAAATTGAAGAAAATAGGAGCTAAATTAGAACAAGGAAAATGGGCACTGCCCGATGGGCGAGAAATGCTGCCAAAAGCCTACACCAGGCGATTATTAGAACGTTTGCATGCACAAACACATTGGGGTACAAAAGCGTTAAGTGATCATTTTCTTAAACAATTTGGTTGTATTGGAATTTTTGAAATAGCAAAGCAAATTACACAAGGTTGCTTAACCTGTCAAAAGGTAAATAAGACAGTGTTTCGACAAGCAGCCACGGGAGGGAGAAAAACAGCTTACAGACCTTTTGAGAAAGTACAAGTCCATTTCACTGAATTGCCTAAGGTAGGGAGGATAAAATATTTATTGGTAATAGTAGATCATTTAACACAGTGGGTAGAAGCGTACCCTGTAGCACGAGCTACGGCACAGATGGTGGTAAAAATTTTATTAGAACATTTGATACCTAGATATGGGATAATCCAGTACATTGATTCTGACCAGGGCACACACATTACTTCTAAAATAATAAAACTATTATGTCAATCATTAGGTATTCAGTGGGAATACCACACTCTGTGGCACCCACAAAGCTCGGGGAAGGTAGAAAGAATGAATCAAACAATAAAACAACAATTGGCTAAATTAATGATTGAGACACAAATGCCCTGGACGAAACGTTTACCATTGGCACTTAACGAAAACATACAGTGAGACTGGAATATCGCCATATGAAATGTTCTATGGCATGCCTTATTTTCAAGGAATGCCTCTGGGGAACAATGTAATTGAGGATCATAGTATCCAACAAGATATAATTACCATTGGAAAAAGATTAAAAGAATGAAGAGAGATTGGGATGGTGGCCCAAACACCACCTTTAGGATTTGCAATTCATCAGTTAGAACCAGGAGATAAAATTCTGATAAAAACATGGAAAGAAGGAAACCTATCTCCCCTCTGGGAAGGACCTTTCCTTGTTTTATTCACTACAGAAACAGCTGTGAGAACTGCTGAAAAAGGATGGACACATGTGTCACGAGTGAAAGGTCCAGGGAAGGAGTGGAAGGTCACATCTGACTAAATTGCTGTGGGAATTTTATTGCGGCTACTCCTGTAATAGAAACAGGAGTGAAACATGAAATTCCCACAGTTGCTAAAAATCTACTTGTAAATCTTGCTGAAAACATTGCTAAGTCATTGAATATAACTAATTGTTACGTTTGTGGTGGAACAAATCGAGGTGAACGATGGCCATGGGAAGCTATGGAGAGCCATGTAAGTAATCCCCAAGTTTGGAAAACAATGGGAAAGGGTAATAGGAAACAACAATGGGTACTCCAAACGAGTATCATCGGAAGGAGTTGTTGGCAAAAGAAGAACAGGAAAAAGGAGCTGGAACTAGAATTTGTCCTTGGTGTAGAAGGTGGTGTTTATTTGTAAGAACTGCAGGCTAACTGGCAGTTTTCTGTAGCCATAAAGCCTTGCAAATAAAGAGGATCGCCAGGCTCGGGCAAGTGCTCAGGTCTGGACAAACCACTGATCTAGCAAAGCTCTGGCCTTCACAAGCAGTGCTCAATTAATTTGGGTACTAAGAAAGCACCCCCTTAAAGGAAGGAAGAGGGCAAGACCAGAGGGGAACTGGTGTTGCGGCTTAAAAAGGGTCTGCCAAGGGCTGCAACCCCTTTGGGCTGTGACCGCCGACCACTATGGCCCTGACCGGACCTCTTCTAGTTCTACTTGGGGTGAGTTCCTTGACTCTGACTACGGCAAATAACTGTAGTCAATATTGGAACAAGTCCAGCTGGGGTTTACCCCAGAAAAATGGGAAAACTGAGGACCTTTTCTAATTGTACAGCCCGTACGTGTAATCAACAATAAAACCTAGTTTTTTCCTGTTACCCATAAATTAGGGAGAGCGACTAGGAGTCCAGGTGTATAACGAATGGCCTCCTGAGAGATAAACTTGGAATGGAATCAATCTAGGAGGATTTTGGGGAGATTTTATGGGTGGTGATTGGCTTACTAAAATCGGGATAGTTGTATTGGGGATATGTGGGGAATTGTTACTAGATTAATCTACTCGGTTATACAAGGAATGCAGATATCTGCAGTACTCAGTTGGAAACGAAAACACGAATCAATACTATAAAGAAAAAGATGGGGGATTGTGAAATATGTTCATCTGATTCGTGTGATGAAGTGTAACCTTCTGGACTTTTATGGATTTCTCCTGCACCATAAAAAGGGGTATTTTACAGGAGAAAGTTAAACTACTTGGCTGGTATATCAGCTCAAACCAGTTTGACCACTGACCGCATAGTATTGTGTAAAGAAAGTGCATGCATACGGTTTGGGGTCATCCTGGGGGCACGCCGAGGGAGATTCGAGAAGACTCTAGCAGAAGAAGAGGGCATGCGCTGAAGAAGACACGCCTGTTCATTAACATGTATTAGCAGACACGCCTATTCATGAATATGTATTAGCGAACAGGATCACGCTGAGGAAGATTCGAGAAGATCCTAGAAGGAGAAGAGGGCATGTGCCAAAGAAGACACGCCTGTTCATGAATATGTATTAACGGACAGGATATAAACCAGGAACAGGAACTGTACTGCGTGCGTCTTGCTGGAGCGGAGACTCCCGGCGCACCCAGCGCTGTTTGCTTGCCTCTATTCGCTTAATAAATTGTACATTTGAATTGGAATCCTGTTTGGGACTAAATCATTTATAACACAGATAATTAATCAGACTGAAATTAGCGGTATCATTAGAGGAACATGGAAAGCTTTTAGGGCAAAGCACTCTATAACTACAAATCCCTTGGTGAGATATAATAAAGGTTATCATAGCTTTGTACGGGCGCTTTTCCCATCACGAGGAGTAGTACAGCTATGTGAAATATGTTCATCTGATTCGTGTGATGAAGTGTAACCTTCTGTCCTACGTATCCTTGTATGTCCGCAAGCCTAAGTCTAGCAGAGTGGTTAATGTATATAATGTAATACATTGTAAACTTCATTTGGAATCCTGTTTGGGACTCAGACGTTTATCTCAGCTAGAAAAAGCAATAGTTAGCTTGTCGGCAGAAATGGAAATTATCGCCAATTATCGTATACATACGGAGGGGTTAACAGATGGAATTTTGGCCTGTGAGAAAACTGCAGTTAGAATATCAGAAAATGGATGGCTGGGTAAGAAACAGATACTATGCTGGGTGAGAGAAAACAGCCCAAGAGATAAGAAAGTTGATCAAGGTTAGGGGAGGATGGGGAAGACATGCAGTAACGGAGGAATATAAAGCACAATTCACAATTTTGTTTGCCTTGTAACATTCTGCTATTGGCTTGAGCATGGTTGATATGTGACTGCTGGATTATGGTAATATGCCGCGTGAACAAAGCCTACGAACCAACAGACAGGGTGGCTGGGGCACGTGCAGCACGTCTGGCCAGCGGGCGCGTATGCCATAGGCTCTCTGTGTTGAAAGGTGGCAACCAAGGCGTGTTCTGACACTCGCTGGCCACGTGTGTCGAAACTCGTTCCTCTGCAAATGTATAAATACCGGGATTTCCCAAAGGGCAGTGGGCCGGTGTACGGCAAGGCCACCGTTGCCTCCGTGGGGACGCCCACGTAAAGCTGGCACCTACCGACTGCTGGGCTGAGTTCGTGGTGCAGGACGATAGAAGAGTGTACAGATGGTTCATCTTCCTCACAGTCCTCGGGTTGCGAATGAACCATCAGGTTTTGTTTATAGATAAACAAAAAGGGGGTGATATTGGGATCACCCTGCATGGCTTGACCTTAAGGAGAAGGAGCTGTGGCATTGAGAAGCTGGTAAACAGCCGGACACCTGCAGGGCTCAACCTTGAAGAGAAGGAGCTGTGGTAAACAACTAAGAAGAAGCAAAGGAGCGCGTGGACATACAGAGGCGACCAATCCTGCCTCTGTGAGAGTCGCGTGGACTTAAAGCAATAGCCAACCGGGTAGCACTTTTAGGTGCGTGAACGGGCTGTATTTGTGTAAAAAGCACGCTATGCTAACAATAAAGGTCTTTGGCCCGAAGCCCTGCCACAGTCCGTGCCCTATTACTCCACACTCCTGAGCAATTTTTTCTCCAGGCTTAACGGTCCCAGACCTCTCAGCCTTCCGTCCTATGGAAGATGCTGCGGTCCCTTAAATCAGCTTTGTGGCCCTTTGATAGCCTTGCTTTAGCAGGTCAACAACTTTCTTGCACTGGGGAGCCCAGCACTGGACACAGCACTCCAGATGTGGCCCACCGGTGCTCAGTGGAGGAGAAGGTTAACTTCCCTCCATCTGCCGGCAATGCTTTTCCTAATGCAGCCCAGGAGGCTGCTGGCCTTTGCTGCGAGGCTGCCTGGCTGGCTCATGCTCAGCTGCTTGCCCTCCAGGACCCTAAGGTACTTCTCTGCAGAGCTGCTATCTAGCCAGTCAGCCCCCAGCATGATGTCCACAGTGTGGCTGGATGACAGGCTGTCCTCCCCCGGGGACTTTCTCAGCAGCAGCTTGTCCTTCTTGGAGATCGGCTTCACCTCTGTCACAGGCCCCACGCATTGCTGCAAGAGTCACCTGGGACAGCAAACCCCTCTCCTGCCAGGGCTGCACAGCCCAAGGCCGTTTTCTGTCTGGTCTTGGGGACTGCAGCTTTTGCTCTCGTTGTGAGAACCTCCTTCATCATTATGTTGCCTCCTGCCATCCACTCCAGCACACATCGGCTGTGAAGCCTTTCCACACAAAGAGGGCCAATCTTTTGGTATCAGGTGTCCATGTGACAAATCTGCCCTTGGCCCTGGTGCCACATCTGAGGTGCTACAGGCCTAATGTGCACCAAAGCCCACAGCCTGGAGCACAGACAGCAGGAGGACAACATGCCATCGCAAAGCTGTGACGTTAGGGGAGCAAGAGCCAAGACGGAAAAGGACAGCTCCCACAGCTTTTGTGACTGACGGAGATACAACATCTTTAGGTGAGACTAACAGGGAAGGCGAGAAGTGGAGGATGCCCTGCTTGCTACCAGAGCAGGTCAGATGTGTGGATGTTCTCTATGGGACATGCAACAGGTTAGGCGGGATCTTGTGTGTGGGTCAGCTTCTAACTGTGCCACCCAGTCTGAGGCTCACCTGGACCTTGTACTCCCAAAAGAGGAAAAGTTGGTCAGGGATGGGAAGACCAGTTTCAGCCTTGGTTGTAGTCAGCATGAAACTGTGGTCTCCCAGATCTGCACAGAAGCGGGGAAGGAGAGTAGCCGAGCACAGACCCTGCACATGCGGGAATGAGAACTTGGCCTATTGAGGGCACTGGCAGGTGGGATCCCATGGGGGCAGTGTCAGGGCCCTGAGAGCATCCACAGGCCTTCAGGACCCTGGGGGGTCCATCCACACCTCTGTCCATGGGCCCAGGTGACCATTGAAGACCAGGCCTGAGTTTCAGCCCCAGCTTGATCGATGCTCTAGGTGTACTGGTCTCCAGACACAGCCTTGCCTGTGCATCGACCTTGTTCACTTGTACGTGAAGAGTCACTTCCCAGCTTGATTCTTTATGGGGTGTACAATGGATGACACTGTGGCCCTCCAAGTGCCAGAGCCCAGGTGAGTCACAGAGGCCTAGGGCCTTTCTCCTTCCTTTCTTCCCATCACTTGATCAGCTTTTGGGAGGAGAGGAAGGAAAAGCAGATGAGGTTTCTGGGTGCCAATGACTGAAAGGATGGAGCAGAGCCATCACATGTGAAATGATCTAAAGCCTAGGCTAGTTCAAAACTGTTATCTTCTGTTCCTATATCTGAGGCCTTCTATCTTCAGGAAGAACCTGGAAGCTCCAAGATCCCTCCATCTTCCCCTCTTTTAGCAATTCAGTTGACAGTACCCAAGTCAGAGGCTTTCCTTCAGTTCTGTTTACAGTGTAAAGCACCCCATGGTCTGGAGATATGGCAGGATAGTTGCATAAGGATCCCACTCCTTTGGACAAGAAGATGGATGTTCCCGGGAGGATGGATGTTCTCAGGGGGCATGACGTACCAATAGCTGTGTTCAGGGAGCTGGTCAAAGGCCTTGTCTCCATTTCTGTAACGGCGGCACAGATGCCTGGTTCATGTGTAAACTCTTTCTCCGGATTCTGGCATTTAGCGAGCAAGCTGGTCTGACCTCAGAGCTGGCCCTGCTTGGAGCCAGTGCAACACCAGAGACCTCCTGACCCTCCTTCCACCCTGAATTGTCCTGTGATGTAGAGACCCTCTCCTCCAGCTTAGTCTCTTCTCATATGACATGTGGCAAGGCACAGGCCTGTTGGGAAAGAGACTGCTGCGAGGGGGTCTCTAGTCCAGCCTCCAGGCTGGCCGTGACTTTGCGGCGCTGAAACTTGAAGAGCTCCAAAGGTGGAGATCATGGCAACGCTCCTCCTAGTCCATTTTATTTTTCCTGAGGTTCAGCCTAAAGCTCCCAAGAGGCAGCTTGTGGCTGTTCCTTCTGTCGTATCAATGGTGACTGCAGAAAACAGGTTGGCTCCGTTATCTCTCCAGGCAGGTGCAGGCTCTTGCTAGGTAAACCCGTGCCTCCACTTCAGCAGGCTACAGACACCCAGCTCCCTCAGACTCTCCCCACAGCTCATCCTTTAGGCCCTTCACTTCAAGTTGGCAGACCTCCTCCAGACACTCCACTCTCCTTTCGAAATGTGAGAACCACTGACTCATATGGCATTGTCACAGTTCCCTTAGTCAGTCAGGTCCCTGTCCATGCTGCTGCATGGAGTTGTTTCTGAGCTTTTCCTTCAAAACCTTGAGGTTTCTGCTGGCCAAATCCCAGGTGTGCCAAGGTCCCTCTGGACTGAACCTCCAACAGTCCAGCTTTTAAAGTATGCGTGCCAACGGCCATCCTGAGTCGTGGTGCCTCTAACAAGATCAGAACTTAAGTAGCTGCAGGACACTACAGAGAAGAAAAGAGTACTGGCGTTAAGTTGAGTTGCAATGCGAGGTAGAAAGCACCACAGTAACCACCGCAGAGACACCAAAGGAGGGTTCAAAGTGAGCAAATGCAGGGCCACTGGATAAACAGTGAAAAGTCCTTGGCTTTTTGCATGGGTGGGGATAAGGATGGTTAAAGAGCAGGACTTGAGAGGTGGGAAAAGAATGAAAAGGGAATGAACGGTGAAGCAAAGGAAATAACCAGGGCTGTTTGGGGATACCTGTGAAGCAGTCCTGCATCTGAGCAACACTGCCTGGAGGAGGAGAAGACAACTTCAGCTGATCTGACTATGCCAGCATCTGACTTACTTCCATGGTCACGGGGAACCTGACAGCTTTCCCTACTGTCATCAAGGGCACACCTAGAGAGGAAGGAACCACAGCATCATTTAGTTTTCCACTCTCCTGAATGGGACCTCAGTAGGTCTCCAGTCCAACCTCATGCTCACAGCAGAATCGGCTACGGAGTCAGACCACTTTGCTCAAGGCTTTGCCACATGGGGGCTGGAAAATGTCCAAGGACAAAGACAGGAAAACATCTCTGGGAAACCTGCTTCAATGTTTGGATGCCCTTATGGAGAGAAAGATTGTCCCTATCTCCAGCCTCAACATTCCTTATTTCAACATTTGACTATCGTCTATTATCGTCCTGCCAAGCACCACGGTGACAAGACTGGCTCCATCTTCCTGAAAACCTCCCTGCAGGGACTGGCTGGCTGCTATGAGGTTCCCCAGACCTTCCCTTTCCCAGGCCGAAGGCAGCCCTTTCCCTCAGTTTCTGCTCCCCAGGCAAGTGCTGCAGCCCCTGCGCATCTTGGCAGCCTCCCACTGAAGTCACTCCCAGTTGTCAACGTCTTCCTTGATGTGGTGGATTGACTCTGGCCAATAGCCCGGCAGCCACGCAGCCGCTCACTCTTTCCTCCCCTTCCCCACTGGGACAGGAGAGAGAACAGGAAGAAATAAAGCACGGAAAGTTGTGGGTCAAGATAAAGACAGCTTAGCAGGTGAAAGAAAGAGATTTTTAAAAAATCAACAACCAATAATAATAACAAGCAACGCAAAGGCAACCACTCACCACCTCCCACAAGCAAAAATGATGCCCAGCAAGTCTCCACATAGAAGACTCTTTGAATGAAAAAACGTTAATGGAGAAGCCGCTGCCTGAGCATTCACACACCAATCAAGGAGTTGCACACACACCACCCGACACTTTAACTGCTGGGTCTGGAGTCCCTTTGCAGCAGGAGACTCCAGTGAGCCGACGTGTGCGCCTTTCGACTCTACACACACACACACACACACACACACACACACACACACACACAGAGTCTCTCTTGGGTGCTTTCTCTTCCCTCAGGCTCAACCCTAGGTTTCCTGAAGCAGAATCTCTGACATGACGTATACCAGTTGAATTTATTAAGCGGTACAGTGGTGAAGAACAGCTTGAGCTGAGTGCCTCTGGAGATGGACCCCGAACCAGAGACTCTCTGGACAATTATACCCTTACAGTCTAAGCTCCCCTCCCCTTGTGAGACGGTTTAGTCCAGTTGGAGTATTTGGGTCTGGGGTCTCCTTTTTCCTCATTGGATCCTTTCACTGTCTCCAAGCGGGCCGTTCTTTTTCGTTTCTCGATGAGGCAACCTCTGCTGATGGATGTGGCTATCTTATCTTTCTAATTTACACCAGTTTCAGGGCCTTCCCTCACGCGACTAAGTAAGAGTTCAGTAGAACTTCATCAGTAGCTAGGTGAAAGTTCACCGCTTATGAAGGTCTAAGGCCTTTTACTAATGCTATGCAATGGATTGCATGTGAACTAGGAAGTGATTCCTGTAACAAAAAAATTCTAGTTCCTTCTTCCTCTGTCCCAGCTTTTATTGCTCAGCACAACGTCGTACGTTAGAGAATATCCCTTTGGTCAGTTGGGGTCAGCTGTTCTTGCCCATCTGCAGCCCACTCACTGGGAGGGAGCAGAGAAGGCCTTGACACAGTGCAAACACTGCTCAGCAATAGCCAGAACACTGGTGTGTTATCAACACTGTTTAAGGCACAAATGCAAAACATAGCACCACACAGGCTGCTATGAAGGAAGGTAACCCCATCCCAGCCAGATCAGTACACCTGAACTGGGGCCCTAAAACTGGATATAATTGGTTACAGGTGGTCTAACAAGCAATGAGCATGGGGAGACAACCACTTCCCTCACTCTTTTGGCGAGGCTCCTCTTTATACACGTCAGGACACTGCTGGCTGCCTTTGCTGCCAGGCCACACTGGATCAAGTGGTTAATGTCTTTTGTAGTTAATAATTCTAATCTTTCATATATTTTCACCTGTGCTGATACAATGACCATTTCTGAAGTAATGTTTTCAGCAGACTGTCTAGACAAAGGCCCTTTCCATTATTCTCCTTCCCTTACTCTTTGTTCATTCAGATACTTCCCACCCACACTGCTGCTTTGAGCTTCAGGGACTAAAAGCCTGCCTGTCTTTCAGTAGTATAACGGTATCTTTAGCCAACTCTTTTAATTGTATCTACCTTTATCTATCTATCTATCTAAAACATTTCTCGTAAGATCATCCCTTGTAGAAAGGCGACCTCATTAGAGGCAGCTTGTACTTAGTATATGGTTGAGGAGTGTTTTATTGCTTAAGACACTTGATCGTGCTTTACTTTGCTTTGCTTGCAAATGGGAAACATCCTTCTGTGCCTGTGTGCAGCCAGTCCTCTAAGGAAAGTGGGTGGGAGATGGTGCAATGGAGCTCTAACATTCAGCTCCCAGAGTTCAGAGAAGTCTGATGAAGGGAAAGTGATGTAAATCCCAGGTGGCCAACGACAGGTGGGGAGTCTGGGGAGGTGAGGAGCAAGGTTGTCCACCCAGTGTCAGATCTCAAGGGACTGCTTTTCCTACCTGTCCAGACCTCCTCAGGAGACGCTCCTGACACTCAGGATCCATATCAGTTGGATAATGCTTCTATCACTTCTTTAAACTGAAATTAACAAAATACCGCCTTTAAAATTAAAAATAACTTTATTAGGTGCACTTTGAAATCTTCCTTCTTAACCATGCTATGAAACAACTCAGATTAGCTATACGAGTCTTGCAGACGTGGAGAACGTTACAGGAAGAGGCATGACTTGTTAGGGCTTTCTGTGTTTTAAGGAGCCCCATGGTGTATTTGGGGCTCAGTCCGTGAACCTCAGATACTGGGAGAAGACTGAACAAACCTCTCAAGAAGTCAAAGCCAGAAGCAAACCCCAAAATACCTTGAAGCATTAATGGGACTTAATGAGACCCATTACTGCCAAAGGCTCCTCATTGACTCATTAGAGCAGATACTTGGAGACGGTGACTGCAGGTAGGCAAGGGCACTGCACAGGTGGCTGTAATGCTGAGAAAACCCTTGGTTCGTTTTATGAAGCAGGCAAGGCCAAACCCTGAGCCCAGGTCCTGGGAAGGCAGTTTCTGAGAAGAGAAGAATAAAGTTTTGTCTCACTGGCCCTGGTGGTAGAGACAGCTGCTATAGTCAAGACGACAAAGACCTCAGTCCTTTTGGACCTCTCGGTCTTGCTAGAACCCTTGGCCATCTCTATGCAGGCTGCCCTACACTGTCCCATGCCTCACCTCTTTCCCTTCAGCTTGCTGACAGCCATCTTGCTTTCCCACCTAGCTCTCACCCTGGCATTTCTATGCCTTCACTGATGGCTCTCCACCCTCACCAGCTGCTCCTTGAAACACAAAGCCATGGGATAATCCAGACTCCCTCTGGGTGATCTCTTGCAGCACAAGACTACCCTCTCAGTGAGGATTATTTTTTCTCACATCCAGACAGAACCTTCCCAGCTGTAATTTGTGGAGGTTTCTTGCTCTTCCCGCTACTAAGAAAAGCTCCATTGTCCCTGAAACTGTGAGGAATGAGCGATTTGTGTAAAGAAAATCTAGTGAATATAAGCTTGAAGCAAATGTCATTGATATTGAAATAAAGGAATATATGTAGGGCATGACCATAAGCAGGGGAGTGGTCGTCCTTATGTAACTTCCTGATAAGTATAGTTTGGGTAACTCCCTTGATATGTGTAACTTATGTAGCCTCCTGATATGTAAGTTAGTTCCTGATATACTAGTGCAAACCAGTGTTGTAAATAACCGCAGAAATGTCAAGAAAATGTATAGCCAAATAAAGTAGCATAATATAAGTAGAATAACGGAGCGCCTGCACAAACAGAGAGGTCATGTAGAGTGCACTGACGAAGAGGAGCATCTTCCTCCCAACGACCACCGGACGACCACCTAGAAAAAGATGAAGCATGCGCAGACCGGGGAAGTGGTGACGTACTTAAAGAAAGAGTCATCTTCCAAGAAAAAGGCGGAGAAAGGCAAGAAACGAAGCCTAGAGAAGTATAAAGGAAGGAATTGTAAGAAGTGAAGGTGTGCGTCTTGGTGGAGCGGAGACTCCCGACGCACCCAGCGCTGTTTGCTTGCCTCTATTTGTTTAATAAATTGCAAACTTAAATTGGAATCCTGTTTGGGACTAAATCATTTATCACAAAACCATTCTTCAAGCAGCTGCAGGCTGCAGCTACTGCAGTGCCCTGACCCTCCACTTCCCCAGGCTAAACAAGCCGTTGTTAAAAATAAATATATTAAGGTCTGCGCCCGCGATCCTGCAGACACCGCCCCCCCCCGCGACACACGCGCGCTCAGACTCACTCAGCCACCCCCCCCCGCGCGCGCGCGCTCCCCCTCCCTGCGCTGCAGCTCCGGACCCGCAGGCCGGTGGGTGCGGCCCCCCCCGGCCGGAGACTCTCCGGCGCCCCGGAGCAGCGGGGCCCAAGGGGGGCTGCAGCCGCGCGTGCCCCGCTGCCCGGCAACCGGCCCCCCCGGCGGCGGGGGAGGGAGCCTGGCGCAGAGGCTGGCTGGGGGAGGGGGGATGGCGGCGCTTTTCGGAGGTTTCTGTTTGGGTCGGTTGGGTTGGGTTTTTTTCTCTTTTCGTTTTTCACCTCCCCCGCCGTTCGCGTTCGTTGGTTTTCACCGCGCGGCGGCGGCGGCCCGCGCGCAGCGGGGCTGTTGTGCCAAACGCGGGTTCCGTCACCCGGTGCGCAGAGCGCCGGGAAACACACGGAGTCGAGACGGCGGCTTTTCTTCCGCCCCTGCGCCGAGCTGGGTGCCGGTGGTAGGCCCACAAAGCTGGCGCGCCTCGGTTAACGCAGGGAAAATATTTCTACGCTCCGAGCAACAAGTCACCGTTATTTTCTTGAGAGCTGGCGCAGGCGCCCTTGCGCCTGTTGGTTCCCGCAAGCCTCGTCTCCACGGCGACAGCGTCCTCCTTTTTTACTGCGCGTGCCCCGTGAGGAAGGGGCTTCTGTGGGTAGGGGTCTTCCCCTACCGGAGGGCAGGCTTGTGCTATGCCGAGTCGATGTTAATTAGATGTTACTTACGATAGTTCACTCAAAGGTCGGCAGTTGCGTTCCCTTTGCGGTTGCCTTGTTCCTTCCCTCAGGCTTGCGCCTCGTTGACTCCTGACAGAGCCTAAACAATACCCCCGCTTTGTGCCTCGCATACCTTCAGCAGGGTGACTGACCGACGGACTGGCCGACCGACGGACTGAGGACGAAAGGCGGGAGGGGGGCACGGGTGCGGCAGGGACGCCGCGGGGTCCTAAAGTCTCCCGCCTTCCTTCCTTCCCCGGGCCGGCAAAACTGCTGGCGGAAGGGGGAGGGGGGGTGTCTCCGTGTGTGCGTGTGGCCGCGGGCGAGGGGTTCGTGCCGGGGCCGGTTTGGGAGCGTGTGTGGCGGGTGTGCACGCAGTAAGAAACGAAAAAGTCTGGTAACGCTGTGGACAACGCCGCCTTCTCTGCTACAGCCTGCGCTGTGGCCCGCCTCGGTGTCCGCCTGCGGGCGATGTGCTCGGCTCGGCTCCCGGTTGAAGCCGTCCCTGGGAAAGCAGCAGCCCCGTGCCTCGGCCTGGGCAGAGACCTGCGTCCCCGAGGCCGGGCTCCGGCTGCCGGAGAGGTGGGCCGCGCCTCTCGCTAGCGGCCGTCGGCGTGTCCGTCGCCAGCGGGATGCGTTCCAGTGGTGAGCAGCGCCCAGAGGACAGGCCCAGCAGCCTCAGGCAAAGCGGGGTCGCTGCTTTGCTGATGGTGGTGTCCGAAAAGGCGGTTTCGTTTCCCGGCGTGCGATAGGCCAGTCTCACACACCGAGACGAGATACCGGTTTATTCCAGACCTGCGCAGAGCTGGGTGCTGGGTGGTAGGCCCACAAAGCTGGCACCCCGCGGTTAACACCCGGAAAATATTTGTAGGTTTCTAGCAACACTTACCAGTATTCTTAAACATACCTCAGCTGCCACCACGTTTACACATAAGCAGATTAACTTCTGGCAGCCTTGTAGCAATGGGGCTCGCTGCGGTGGGGTGGGGAGGGCGGGCGGCTGGGGCTGGGCACCGCCGCCTCTGCCTGGTCCCCGGTCCCCGGTCCCCGGTGGTGAGAGAGAAGAGTAAGAAAAGGTAAGGGGGAGGGAGGCTAGATAAATAAATAGCTAAAAAAATGACAATCAAAAAGAAACGGGGGGTGTGCAGGGTGCGTGTGGGTGTCTTTACACAGAACTCTCCGGGGTGAGGGCAGGCGGGCGGTTTGGGAGGAGGGAGTGGGGAGAGCAGGTTTAGGACAAATGCTGATCTGGCACTCTCTGCTAATTCTTGATGGATTAACATACACCGACCTATGGTTAATGAATGTAATAAATAATTCATTAACCGGTAATTAATATACGAAGTAATGATTAGCGATAGAGCAATACAGATTAATATTTACTGGAATTAACATCCAGTGGATTAAGATCACGTTAATAAGGAACTACTTTACTGATAACAAGTTCTAGGTGAGGAACAGAGCCGTCGTGTAGCACGTGTAATTAATGATAATTAATAATGATGAATTGATAGTAGATAATTACAACAGTAAATCAGAGTGATGATAAAGAAAAAAAAATACATGATAAGTAACTGGAGGACAGTAGTGTTAATGCAGTACCACAAAATACTAATAAATAAAATAATCGATCTTAATAGGTAACGACTGTTATTAATAAGTAATTATTAATGATTGATTTAGACTAATTTGATTAATAAAAACTTAATCAGTTCATTAATTTTTTATTCATTTATTTGTTGTAGACCGATAGATACTATATAACTCAAATAGCATCGATCAATAGGAATGAATAGTTAATAAGAATTTCAGTTATTAATAATGGTCAGCTTACTCACGTTTGATGGAGGTCTTTGTGGCCTTGCCGTAGAACATCAGGCTGCAAGGCTTTCGCCTCATCCCAGACATCACTCAACAATAGTCAGTTATGAGACTGTCTGACTGCAACCCATCAGGGTTGCTTTTGAAGAGGAGCGTGTTGCTCCAGTCAAACCCTGCTACTCCCTACAGACCCACAGTGGTTTCCCACATTATCCACCCTGTGACCTTAGTCACAACTCACTGAGAGGAACATTGTGTAATTTGTATTTAGGTGGGTCGAGGCATTCATCTCCTTCCTGTGTTTTCATCCTCTCTTGTTGGTTGGTAATTTATTGTTGGGATCACTCTGCACGGCTCGACCTTAAGGAGAAGGAGCTGCAGCATTGAGAAGCTGGTAAACAGCTAGATATCTGCACGGCTCGGCCTTGAGAAGAGGGAGCTGTGGCATTGGGAAGCTGGTAAACAGCTGGACATCTGCAGGGCTCGGCCTTGAGGAGAAGGAGCTGTGGTAAACAGCTAAGAAGCAGCACTGTATAAGAAAAACAGGATGGAACCCGGACCACGTAGCAGTAACCGCAAGTAGGAGGAGTATGATAATGCAATCTTTAGGGCTAAGCCAATGATTGTAAGACAAGTATGCATAAGGTAGAACTTAGTGTATAAATATGTGTAAGGTTTTGCAATAAAGTTGAAGCTTGCCTTATCACTCATATTGAGTCGACTGCTTGCCTTCCCTCACTCGTCGCAAGTGGCGCCCGAACAGGGACCCCATCCTTGTTTTTCACCGGACAGCGAGATCGGAGAAGCACTGGTAGCAGCGACCAGGGAGCAGAAGATCGGCGGACGCTGCCGCGGCGCGCCTGATCCGTGCTTGAACCCAGGATAATTAAGAAGGTGTTCGCCGTCCGAAAGAAGGCTACCCATGGGAAAAGGCTGCAAAAATAATTGACCGGATAATTAAGAAGGTCAACATAGCGCGCAATGGAAATAGAGGTAGCGTTCGAAATCTTAAAATGCTTTTTAGAAAAGCGGGGAGTAAGCCAATTAAAAGATCTGGCTGGGTTAATTACGTTAGGGAAAGCGAAAGGGTCTTTTAAAGACCCTGAAAGTATGTTTGAAGTAGACGAGTGGCGTTCTTATGGAGATTGATTGTGGGATCTAGTAATCGATGATGATAAATCAGCAAAAAAAATTAATGAAATCTTGGAGAGATGTTATTAATTGCATGAAAAGATATAAAACTGAAAAGTGAATAGCACAGGCAACAAAGACAGTATAAAATTTACGACGCTCTGGAGGTTGATCCTAGAGACATTAAAAGAACTAAAGGCAGAACGCATCACATGAAGAAGGGGCGATGGTCAGACTCCTGCCACATATGCTCTCTAAGAGAGGACTGAAATATGATGAATATACACTTAGAAGGCTTCTAATTTGGTGCCAAAAAGGGTACCCCCCCGATGCGTCCGTGGCGTTTAAGGCAGAGACGTGGGAGGAGATAGGAAAAATGTTATAGGAACATATTGGGAATGGAGATAAAACCACCGCAGAGTTAGTGACGGCATGGAAGTTGATGTTAACCACATTAAAAGCCTTAAAGGCAGAGAGAAAAGCTGCAGCTGATATGGAGGAGGCTGTTAAACCGTCTTCAACCAATCCCTTTTTAACTGAGTCAGAGGGTCCAGGACCTTCAGCGACTCTGACTGCACCTCCTGAGGTGCCAGATGCACCGAGTAAACCGGCTGCATAAATAAGTCAGAGAAACAGATCTACGATGATGTATGTGAGGGCAAGATGGGACAACGTTGCCCAGAACAATGTACTCAGTGTTCCCCTGTGTGCCCATGTGAAAGATCAATGGGGTGAGTCTCGAAAGGAGATGGGCAAGCAGCGGAGCTAGCAACAACGTGGCGATTGCTATTGGAGACTGTTTTGAAGAGCCAGGGGCTAGCAGCAGACTCTGCAACAGCTTTTGAGTTACCTACCTGGGAGAAAGCAGGGAAATTGGTGTTTGAGGCAGCCTCTAAAGAGGATCATACGGCCGCGAAAGTGTTAACAACCTGGCGATTAGTCAGAGACTCTATAAAGGGGATAAAATCAGAGCGGACGGCGGCAGCAGCTGCCGCTGCCACAGCCCCGGGAGAGAAGGGAGGCCGAGCTGGGAATGGTGAGAACGAGCAACCCCCGCCCGCCTCCCCCCCCACCCCGCCCGCCCCCCGCCCCCGCTAACGCAACCAACGGAGGTGGCGAGTCCTCCTTGGCCCCCGCCTCCTGACCCGTGCGTGCCGCAACAGGAGGGGGCTGCCTGGGATGATCCTTCCCCCAAGTCAAGATCCGACCCTGCCCAACATTGGCGAGGCATGAGACAAGAGACTTTGGCAGAGAGGGAGGGGACGGAGCGAAGTGGGTACCGACCAGGTCGGTACGGCCGGCAGTAAGACCTGAAGACCTTGTCACACGTCCCACGGACGCAGTCAACTCCGACGTACCGCCAGCTGATGCTTTCACTCTTTTGTATGCGGAATGACGGCTCGTTGACTGTCTCAGCGGCTCTCCCCGGACGTTCAAGAGCAGGAACTTCAATATGCCATATTTGTAAAACGGTGTTGTGGGTTTGTTCTATGTCGTCGTAATTATTGTCACAAATGTATCATTTCTTTTGCAGGGAATCGAAGAGTATATTTCAATTGCTTTTTT
Source organism: Phaethon aethereus (assembly GCF_964289735.1). Taxonomy (NCBI): domain Eukaryota; kingdom Metazoa; phylum Chordata; class Aves; order Phaethontiformes; family Phaethontidae; genus Phaethon; species Phaethon aethereus. The sequence goes on along the minus strand of NW_028113932.1, from coordinate 36,542 downwards.
ACCATTCCCTTAGCAGCTGAGGATGCAGAGAAGTTTGCCTTTATGGTACCATCGGTAAATAAAGGAGAGCTAGCAAAAAGTATCATTGGGTAGTGTTACCACAAGGAATGCAAAATTCACCTACGATGTGTCAGACATTTGTGGCATGGGCTCTAGAACCGGTGTGGAAAAAGTATCCAGATTTAATAACGTATCATTATATAGTTGATATATTAATAGCAGGGACACAATTGAATGCAGACCACATTTTACAGCACTTAGAGCACTATTTAGGAAAACGGGGTTTAAAAATAGCACCGAAAAAAATTCAAAAGAAGGAACCATGGCAATATTTGAGCTGGATTATTACCAGGGCAGTGGTCCACCCACAAAAAATAAAGATTAAGGCGAAAATAGAAAATCTTTCTGATGTCCAAAAATTAATGGGGGATATACAGTGGGTTCGCAATATTTGCGGAATTACTAATGATGATCTGAGGCCATTGATGCCGCTCCTGGAGTCTTCGGTGGAGGCTCCAGAGCGACGTCAACTGGACGAGGATCAACACCAGGCTTTGCAGAAAATTACTGAGAAGATAGCAACAACCTATGCTCACAGATGTTCACCTACTGAGAGTATCTCGCTTATGATAGTTAATTCAGGAGGGGAACGGCAATATCCACTAGGATTGACCGTACAGTTAGGAAATACAGCAAACAGTTTGAAAGTATTAGAATGGGTTTTTCTCTCCTATCAACCCAGAAAAATAGTGGTCACCAGATATGAATTATTTGCACAACTCATTATTAAGGGAAGACAAAGAATTGTAGAAATATCTGGATTAGAACCTGTAATAATTTATGTTCCTGTATCTCAAAAGTACTTAGATTGGTTGTTAGCCAGTTCTCTGGAGTTTCAGATCGCAATCTCTGATTTTTTAGAACAGGTTACAAATAGCTATCCGTCCGATAGATTATTGTCACTGTTGGCTAATCAGCAGTTTGAAGAAATGCCTATGTGATCGGAGACCCCAGTGAATGGGATGACAGTCTTTACCGACGCAGGACGCAAATCCCGTTGTTCATGAGTCTGATAGTCACGTGTTTGATATGCCAGGTTCAGGCGTGGTTTTCCGTTCAACCAAGAAAAAATATCTGGGTTACACTAGCTAATCAAACGGGCCAAGGCCACCTTTGCTTATCTATATCCACTGCTGAGAATCTGTTTACAACATGCTTAGTTGGTCTGCCCTTAGGGGACTATGATTCGACAATGGTGGTAAAGAAGACCACCCCTGACCTAACCTTGTTTTTAAAAAATAACGAACACCTCTGCAGCTATGGATAAGTGGGACGGATGGATGACACACGGACCACAGGAGTTGTTGGAACCGCAGGAGTTGGGTATTTTAGGATGCATGACAGCCCCTACCTGTTTATATTTTAATTATACAGGACAGGACGATACCAGGTCACAGGATGTAAACCCCACGTTAGCCATTTTTCAGAATGCTACCAATTGGTGTAATTATACAACGAGCAACATCTCGCGCTCTACTATTGTCCCAATGAGACTCCCTAAAGGAATATTCTTGATTTGTGGTGATCGTGCATGGCACGGTGTTCCCTCCCGTTTGAGAGGTGGTCCTTACACATTGGGGCACCTAACATTGTTAACTCCCAACACTTCTATGATATTGAACCTTACCCCACGGCATAGAATAAGATGACAGATTTGAAAATATCAGGAAGAGTGCAATGACCAACTGGATTTTTGGACTGCGGACAAAACCATACTAACCTCTTTCCTTGCCCCTGGGGTCGCTGCTGCCCAAGGCTTAACCACTTTAAATAAATTGGGATGTTGGCTAGCGAAACAAACCAATGCTACTTCTGCAACACTCAGTGCTTTGTTAATGGAAACTGACTCAATAAGGCATGCGACATTGCAAAATAGGGCAGCTATCGACTTCCTACTTTTGGCCCAAGGGCACGGGTGTGAGGAGTTTGATGGCATGTGTTGTATGAATTTAACAGATACATCACAGTCGGTAACTCAACAATTACAAAAACTGAAGGACTTAACAGACAGGTTACAGACAAGTTCACTAAACCTCGAATCATAGCTGTCAAGTTTGGGCCTAAGTGGATGGTTACAAGACTTAATAAAAGGGGCAGTTGTTATAGTACTTGTTATCTTAATACTAATGCTTATTGTACCATGTTTATTGCATTGTCTACAAGGAATGGTTCAAAAGGTAGTAAAGAATGCTTGGCTAGCGAATAACTCCAACAAGTATCTTACACACCCAATGAATGAGCTTTGTTAGATAATCACGCTCAAAACAAAAAGGGGGAGAGGCTACCACATTACCCTAAGAACGTTTGAATAAAGCCTTATATGTGCTAAATTATTTGAGGAAGGAGAAAGGACCTTTTCAACTGCTAACCAGGGGACGAGGTTGACGGTGGTGGCTGTTTTACCCATGGTTTTACCCATGGTTTTACCCACTTTGCAGGTGCCTCGAAGTGGGTGAGGCCATGGGTGCGGCAGTCGCCATCGTCATCGTTGGACACATCATGACACTATCAGGTGTCATCGCAATCTGGATGCCACCTCAGTCAAAAGAAAAAGTAGGGGTAAATCACACTGAAATTTGCGGTATCATGAGATGAACGTGGAAAGCTTTTGAGGCAAAGTGTCCTCTAACTACAAATGCTTTGGTAAGATATAATATTGGTCTTCATACCCTTATACAAGTACCTTTTTTCTATCACTAGGAGTAGTTTATATCACTAGAAGTAGTACAGCTAGATTTGTTTTGCTTTGTAATATTCTGCTATTGACTTAAGCATAAGTTGATATGTGACTGCCGATTTATGAAAAAATGCCGTGTGAACAAAGCCTACGAACCAATAGACGGGAGGGCTGCGGCGCGTGCAGCACGTCTGGCCAGCGGGCGCATACGCCATAGGCTCCCTGTGTTAAAAGGTGACAACTGAGGTGAGTTCCGACACTCGCTGGCCACGTGTGTCGAAACTCGTTCCTCTGCAAATGTATAAATACCGGGATTTCCCAAAGGGCAGTGGGCCAGTGTACGGCAAGGCCACCGTTGCCTCCGTGGGGACGCCCACGTAAAGCTGGCACCTACCGACTGCTGGGCTGAGTTCGTGGCACAGGACGATACAAGAATGTACAGAGGGTCCATCTTTCTCACAGTCCTCGGGTTGCGAATGATCCATCAGGTTTTGTTTATACAAAAACAAAAAGGGGGAGATGTTTTGATCACTCTGCACGGCTCGACCTTAAGGAGAAGGAGCTGCAGCATTGAGAAGCTGGTAAACAGCTAGATATCTGCACGGCTCGGCCTTGAGAAGAGGGAGCTGTGGCATTGGGAAGCTGGTAAACAGCTGGACATCTGCAGGGCTCGGCCTTGAGGAGAAGGAGCTGTGGTAAACAGCTAAGAAGCAGCACTGTATAAGAAAAACAGGATGGAACCCGGACCACGTAGCAGTAACTGCAAGTAGGAGGAGTATGATAATGCAATCTTTAGGGCTAAGCCAATGATTGTAAGACAAGTATGCATAAGGTAGAACTTAGTGTATAAATATGTGTAAGGTTTTGCAATAAAGTTGAAGCTTGCCTTATCACTCATATTGAGTCGACTGCTTGCCTTCCCTCGCTTGTCGCAATTTATAATAGGGGATGGTATTAAAGGGATGTATTCAGGATCATAGATGTGGATCCTCTTAACACGCATGGTTACAGCTCTAGTTATCATAGATTTCACACGTGACAATCAAATACGGACAATAACAATAACAATTATGATAAACATTAATACATACTGGGTTAGACTATGATCCCATCCACTAACTTTTAATCTGAGCCAACTGAAAATATTTTAAATCCACCTCGTTCATTGCCAGTTGCTTGGTTTCATCTTCTCATTGAGCTCATGGGTTTGGTCCACAGTTTTTTGCATTTCATCTCTAGCTTGATGCAGAGTAGCGGACACATTTGGAATTGACAGCAGGTTTTGCCAGGATAGGTGTTATTCAGCCATCCACAAACGCTGTTCTCCTTTAGTAGTACCATATTCAATGCTAATTGATTTTCTAAAGTCATCTGTGAGGCTGCTCGTGGGTACAAGCTGGGTGTTGCTTAGCCTTGCTGGCTGGCTGCATACAATTAGCTAGAGTCTCTCCTTGCCATGGTAGATTTTCTAGATATAATCAATTTTCAATTATCACAGCCGAAGAAGTCCAAAACAATCCCATTGCTAAGCTTACTCTCATCCCTGCTGTATAATAGCTTGGCCGTGACACGGAGGGCAATACATTTCTCTTTGTTCTGTACCCTCTTGGTTTCATTAATGACTACAGTGAATGACTCCTGAGTATGATTAAAAGCTATTATGGGAGATAAACTTGTGGAATTCCTAAAGTGCATTCTAACCCATCCCAATAGGGTTGACTGTAATCTGATATCTCTTCATTAGAACATACCCATACGGTCTCAAGCAGTGCAGGATACATTAGAGTGGTACTTGTGCTCTTTACTACTGGCTCATGAGTCTTGCATCCGTTTTTTATAATGTTGGGAAGGAATCCTACATTTACTAGCCATGTGTTTAGAGGATTCTATCTGACATGCTGTCTGTAAGCTAGGGATTGGAGCACTGTAATTGTGGCACAGGCATATACTTCTTAAGGCGTGATGGAGGTCTGAGGCAAACGGTATCCATAGATAATCATCCATATTGTAACAATTTATCTTGTTTATACAATTCCATAGCCTGTCTGGTTCCAATGACATGGTATAATGGGGTCTCTTCACCCATTGTTTAAAACGTCTTTTATGATCAGGGGTGGTCCATATGCAAGAAACATTACTAGATTGTGGGCCACATGCAGATCCATACTTAGAGGTGTGAAATATGTTCATCTGATTCGTGTGATGAAGTGTAATCTTCTGGACTTTTATGGATTTCTCCTGCACCATAAAAAGGGGTATTTTACAGGAGAAGGTTAAACTACTTGGCTCGTATATCAGCTCAAACCAGTTTGACCACTGACCGCATAGTATTGTGTAAAGAAAGTGCATGCATAAGGTTTGGGGTCATCCTGGGGGCACGCCGAGGAAGATTCGAGAAGACTCTAGCAGGAAAAGAGGGCATGCGCCGAAGAAGACACGCCTGTTCATGAATATGTATTAACGGACAGGTTATAAACCAGGAACAGGAGCTGAACCGCGTGCGTCTTGGTGGAGCAGAGACTCCCGGCGCACCCAGCGCTGTTTGCTTGCCTCTATTCGCTTAATAAATTGTAAATTTGAATTGGAATCGTGTTTGGGACGAAATCATTTATAACAATTGGGGGCTCGTCCGGGATGGTCTTGGTTCCTGAATTCTGACTTGATCTAGGAGGGGCGCCCCACCTTTTGGTGGCTCCTGATCGGGTCGGGTCGGGACTAACGCCATCCTGAACCTGAATAGGGGCAAGCAAAGAATTTGATTTTTTATGAGCTCCCTTGCCGGCTGCAGCAGTTTATTTTGCCCGTAATTCTGCGCGCGAAGATCCGAACGAAGACGACGGAGTCGTAAGTATTTAAGGTGTATACCGTTCGGTTGGGTAGGATTCGGTTGCCTGTGTGTGTAAGAGTGTGACTGAGACGGAACCTCGTTCCGAAGCGATTGTGGAGGTCTTCTAACCGCGGTTCCAATCTCCCGCGAGGGACTTGGCCGGTGAAGGACCGAAGTGATTCTTATAGGATTCGTGGGTGGGTGATAGGTCCTAAACCCCCTGCAAGACACTCTTACTGGTAGCCAAGGGCTGTAGGAATTGCCACAGTAAAAATTCCTAGATGGGTCAGACGAAATCGAGACCCCAGGACCACAAGAAAGGGAGCGAATTACTAGAAATACCTCCGGAGAGTCCATTAGGAATAATGATTGAAAATTGGAATGATAGGGGCCCCAGAAAAGGAAAAAGTAAATAAAAATTAGTTCAATATTGTATGGTAGAATGGCCAAAAGAACGTTTGAGACCACATGTCTTTTGGCCCAGTTTTGGATCTTTTGAAGACTGGGTCTGCCAGGCCTTAAATATATATGTTAATTCAAAGGAACCTTTTAGTCAGGAGGAAAGTGATTATGCAGGATTATGGGACAGAACTTTACATTCTTTTCCAGCCTCAATACTTACATTAAAAACAGATGAAAAGTTTGAGGAAGAAGAAGAGGGGAAAAGTGAAAAGGAAAAAGATGATAAATGGGAGCCACTGGATAACCTACCGCCTCCATGTTCTAATAATCCATCTCCGGCGGCGGCTCCCCCTCCGGTGGCCGTAGTACCTCTCTCTGTACCACCGTTGCCCCTATCTCCACCACCAACAGCACCGGAATTAGATCGACCTCCGGCTGCATGTACGAGAAGTAGGACTGCTGTATCTGAGGGAGCTTCTCTATATCCCTTACGAGAAGTACCCCTCGGAGGCAATCAGGGAGGCATGGGGTTTGTGGCAGTCCCGTTAAATACCACAGACGTGAGAAATTTCCAGAAAGAAATGGGGACCCTATTAGATGATCCCCTCGGAGTAGCTGAAAAATTGGACCAATTCCTAGGCCCCAATACTTATACCTGGGAAGAAATACAGTCCATTTTAGGGATCCTATTCACTGTTGAGGAAAGGGGAATGATTAGACAAGCTGGAATGAGAATTTGGGAAAGACAGAGTCAGGCAGGACCCCCGGGAGATCAGAAGTGGCCAAATGTGGATCCCCACTGGGATCATCAACAACCCCCAGGAAGACAAAATATGAGGGATTTGAGAACGTTAATCATACAGGGAATAAGGGCAGCGGTTCCCCGAGGGCAAAACATTACTAAAGCATTTAATGAACAACAAGGGAAAGACGAATCTCCAACAGAATGGTTGGAGAGGTTGAGGAAAAACCTACCAATGTATTCTGGAATTGATCCGAATACAGTGGCTGGGACCGCACTCCTTAGAACACAATTTGTAGCTAAATCCTGGGGGGATATAAGAAGGAAATTAGAAAAATTGGAGGATTGGCAAGAAAGAGGATTAGAGGAGTTACTTAGAGAAGCCCAGAAAGTCTATGTTAGGAGGGACGAAGAAAAACAAAAAGCAAAAGCAAAAATTTTTGTAGCAGCAGTAAGGGGAAGTCAGAAAAATAAGACGACTCCTGGAGAGAAAAGGGAAAAAAGAATAGAGCAGACACCCCGGGGACAGCCTTATCGAGGAAGATTTACAATTCCCGTCTGTTACTACTGTAACAAGAGGGGACATGTTCAGAAGAACTGCCGTCAGCGGGAACAAGATGAGAAGATGTTCAAAGAAGATTAGGGGTGTTGGGGGCTCTATCTTCTGGGGACTTCAACATCAACAGAGCCCTTGATAAAATTATTAATTGGTCCCCATAAAGAGGAAGTTTTATTTTTAGTGGATACAGGGGCCGAAAAGTCAACCATTCAAAAACTTCCAAAAGGAATAGAAAAAGGGAAGAGTTACGTGTCAGTAGCAGGAGCAAAAGGAGAGCCTTTTAAAGTAAATATATTGAAAGATGTAGAAGTAGAAACAGAAAAGAAAATTTGTCTTAATGATTTACTTTTGCTCCCTGAAGCGGAATACAATTTATTAGGAAGGGATTTGATTTTGAAGTTAAACTTGAGCATTCAGAGTCAAGGGGACAAATTGCAGATTAAATTATACACTTTAACACAAGAGGATGAAGAAGCTATTAACCTCTCAGTGTGGTATAAGGAAGGGGAAACTGGAAAGACAAAATGAACCCCATAAGCGTTCAAATAATAGATCCGCACCGCCCAATTAGAATCAAGCTATACCCTATACCTATGGAGGGTCGAAAAGGATTAAAACCTGTAGTTGACAGACTTTTGGAAAAAGGAACCCTAGAACCATGTATGTCACCTCGTAACACGCCCATTCTTCCCGTAAAAAAGCCGGACGGGTCATACAGGATGGTGCAGGACTTAAGAGCTGTAAATCAGCGAAAAATCACTAAATTCCCTGTGGTGGCAAATCCTTATACTTTATTGAGTCATATATCTCCCAAACATACTTGGTATAGTGTAATAGATTTGAAAGATGCTTTTTGGGCCTGTCCTCTGGATGAGGCATCCAGAGATTATTTTGCCTTTGAGTGGGAGGACCCCGAAACAGGACAAAAACAACAATTAAGATGGACTGTGTTACCACAAGGGTTTACGGAGTCACCAAATCTATTTGGACAAACTTTAGAAACAATTCTACAAGATTTCACAATACCTAAGGAGGTAAAATTATTGCAATATGTGGACGATTCATTAGTAGCAGGAGAAACTGAAGAGGGGATCCGAAAAACCACCATTAAATTGTTAAATTTTCCAGGGGAAAAGGGATTAAAGGTGTCCCGATCAAAGCTACAGTTTGTAGAACAAGAAGTAAAATATTTAGGACATTGGCTGAGTAAGGGAAGGAAGAAGTTAGATCCTGATAGGGTATCTGGGATTCTATCCTTAAGACCCCCACAGACTAAAACGGAAATTAGGCAAATACTGGGATTAGTAGGATATTGTAGACCATGGCTTGAAAATTATAGTGATAAAGTAAAATTCTTATATGAAAAATTAACTAATAACCAACTTAAGTGGTTTATTGAAGATGATCAGAGATTTGAGGAAGTAAAAAGGGCATTAATACAAGCACCTGTATTGAGCCTCCCAGATCTAGAAAAACCTTTCTATCTCTTTGTGAATACATCAAGCCAGACAGCATATGGAGTTCTTACTCAAGACTGGGCAGGAATCCAAAAAACCCATGGGGCATTGTTCTAAGTTACTTGATCCAGTAAGCAGAGCATGGCCTGCTTGTCTCCAAGCTTTGGTTGCTACAGCATTATTAATAGAGGAAGTTAGGAAGATTACCTTTAGTGCTCCTTTAAAAGTGTATACCCCACACAATGTCAGAAATGTTTTACAACAAGAAGCGGAAAAATGGTTAACGGACAGCCGGACCCTAAAGTATGAAGCAATACTAATAGACTCCCCTGACTTAGAACTGAGGGTGACTTCTGCTCAGAGTCCAGCACAATTTTTGTTTGGAGAACCATCAGAGGAATTACAACATAACTGTTTAGAGGTAATTGAGACCCAGACTAAGGTGAGACCAGATCTAAGAGATGCTGAGTTGTAAAATGGAGAAGCGCTGTTTATAGATGGCTCCTCCCGAGTGGTAGAAGGGAAGAGAAAATCGGGATATGCAATAATTAATAAGGACTTAGAAATTGTGGAATCAGGACCTCTGAGTCCATCATGGTCAGCTCAGGCTTGTGAGCTGTATGCCCTATGTAGGGCCCTGGAATTATTAAAAGGAAGAAGCGGGACTGTATTTACAGATTCTAAATACGCATATGGGGTGGTCCACACTTTTGGAAAAATTTGGGAAGAAAGAGGTTGGATTAATACTCACGGGAGGAATTTAATACATCAAGAATTAATAGGAAAGATTTTGAAGGCGTTAAGAGAACCAAAGGAGATAGCAGTGGTACATGTGAGGGGAGACCAAAAGGGACTTTTGGTGATTACCAAATTAGAGGAAATAACTTAGCAGCTAAAGAGGCCCAGGAAGCAGCCTTGAGGACTAAAGTTGCCAAAATTAATGTCATACAAACAAAGGAGGACACCAGCAAAGAAGGACGAGAGGAAAGAGAGAAGGAGTTTACCCCAGAAGGACAAACAAAATTGAAGAAAATAGGAGCTAAATTAGAACAAGGAAAATGGGCACTGCCCGATGGGCGAGAAATGCTGCCAAAAGCCTACACCAGGCGATTATTAGAACGTTTGCATGCACAAACACATTGGGGTACAAAAGCGTTAAGTGATCATTTTCTTAAACAATTTGGTTGTATTGGAATTTTTGAAATAGCAAAGCAAATTACACAAGGTTGCTTAACCTGTCAAAAGGTAAATAAGACAGTGTTTCGACAAGCAGCCACGGGAGGGAGAAAAACAGCTTACAGACCTTTTGAGAAAGTACAAGTCGATTTCACTGAATTGCCTAAGGTAGGGAGGATAAAATATTTATTGGTAATAGTAGATCATTTAACACAGTGGGTAGAAGCGTACCCTGTAGCACGAGCTATGGCACAGATGGTGGTAAAAATTTTATTAGAACATTTGATACCTAGATATGGGATAATCCAGTACATTGATTCTGACCAGGGCACACACATTACTTCTAAAATAATAAAACTATTATGTCAATCATTAGGTATTCAGTGGGAATACCACACTCTGTGGCACCCACAAAGCTCGGGGAAGGTAGAAAGAATGAATCAAACAATAAAACAACAATTGGCTAAATTAATGATTGAGACACAAATGCCCTGGACGAAACGTTTACCATTGGCACTTAACGAAAACATACAGTGAGACTGGAATATCGCCATATGAAATGTTCTATGGCATGCCTTATTTTCAAGGAATGCCTCTGGGGAACAATGTAATTGAGGATCATAGTATCCAACAAGATATAATTACCATTGGAAAAAGATTAAAAGAATGAAGAGAGATTGGGATGGTGGCCCAAACACCACCTTTAGGATTTGCAATTCATCAGTTAGAACCAGGAGATAAAATTCTGATAAAAACATGGAAAGAAGGAAACCTATCTCCCCTCTGGGAAGGACCTTTCCTTGTTTTATTCACTACAGAAACAGCTGTGAGAACTGCTGAAAAAGGATGGACACATGTGTCGCGAGTGAAAGGTCCAGGGAAGGAGTGGAAGGTCACATCTGACTAAATTGCTGTGGGAATTTTATTGCGGCTACTCCTGTAATAGAAACAGGAGTGAAACATGAAATTCCCACAGTTGCTAAAAATCTACTTGTAAATCTTGCTGAAAACATTGCTAAGTCATTGAATATAACTAATTGTTACGTTTGTGGTGGAACAAATCAAGGTGAACGATGGCCATGGGAAGCTATGGAGAGCAATATAAGTAATCCCCAAGTTTGGAAAACAATGGGAAAGGGTAATAGGAAACAACAATGGGTACTCCAAACGAGTATCATCGGAAGGAGTTGTTGGCAAAAGAAGAACAGGAAAAAGGAGCTGGAACTAGAATTTGTCCTTGGTGTAGAAGGTGGTGTTTATTTGTAAGAACTGCAGGCTAACTGGCAGTTTTCTGTAGCCATAAAGCCTTGCAAATAAAGAGGATCGCCAGGCTCGGGCAAGTGCTCAGGTCTGGACAAACCACTGATCTAGCAAAGCTCTGGCCTTCACAAGCAGTGCTCAATTAATTTGGGTACTAAGAAAGCACTCCCTTAAAGGAAGGAAGAGGGCAAGACCGGAGGGGAACTGGTGTTGCGGCTTAAAAAGGGTCTGCCAAGGGCTGCAACCCCTTTGGGCTGTGACCGCCGACCACTATGGCCCTGACCGGACCTCTTCTAGTTCTACTTGGGGTGAGTTCCTTGACTCTGACTACGGCAAATAACTGTAGTCAATATTGGAACAAGTCCAGCTGGGGTTTACCCCAGAAAAATGGGAAAACTGAGGACCTTTTCTAATTGTACAGCCCGTACGTGTAATCAACAATAAAACCTAGTTTTTTCCTGTTACCCATAAATTAGGGAGAGCGACTAGGAGTCCAGGTGTATAACGAATGGCCTCCTGAGAGATAAACTTGGAATGGAATCAATCTAGGAGGATTTTGGGGAGATTTTATGGGTGGTGATTGGCTTACTAAAATCGGGATAGTTGTATTGGGGATATGTGGGGAATTGTTACTAGATTAATCTACTCGGTTATACAAGGAATGCAGATATCTGCAGTACTCAATTGGAAACGAAAACACGAATCAATACTATAAAGAAAAAGATGGGGGATTGTGAAATATGTTCATCTGATTCGTGTGATGAAGTGTAACCTTCTGGACTTTTATGGATTTCTCCTGCACCATAAAAAGGGGTATTTTACAGGAGAAAGTTAAACTACTTGGCTGGTATATCAGCTCAAACCAGTTTGACCACTGACCGCATAGTATTGTGTAAAGAAAGTGCATGCATACGGTTTGGGGTCATCCTGGGGGCACGCCGAGGAAGATTCAAGAAGACTCTAGCAGGAGAAGAGGGTACGCTCTGAAGAAGACACGCCTGTTCATTAATATGTATTAGCAGACACGCCTATTCATGAAAATGTATTAGCGAACAGGATCACGCTGAGGAAGATTCGAGAAGATCCTAGAAGGAGAAGAGGGCATGTGCCAAAGAAGACACGCCTGTTCATGAATATGTATTAACGGACAGGATATAAACCAGGAACAGGAACTGTACTGCGTGCGTCTTGCTGGAGCGGAGACTCCCGGCGCACCCAGCGCTGTTTGCTTGCCTCTATTCGCTTAATAAATTGTACATTTGAATTGGAATCCTGTTTGGGACTAAATCATTTATAACACAGATAATTAATCAGACTGAAATTAGCGGTATCATTAGAGGAACATGGAAAGCTTTTAGGGCAAAGCACTCTATAACTACAAATCCCTTGGTGAGATATAATAAAGGTTATCATAGCTTTGTACGGGCGCTTTTCCCATCACGAGGAGTAGTACAGCTATGTGAAATATGTTCATCTGATTCGTGTGATGAAGTGTAACCTTCTGTCCTACGTATCCTTGTATGTCCGCAAGCCTAAGTCTAGCAGAGTGGTTAATGTATATAATGTAATACATTGTAAACTTCAATTGGAATCCTGTTTGGGACTCAGACGTTTATCTCAGCTAGAAAAAGCAATAGTTAGCTTGTCGGCAGAAATGGAAATTATCGCCAATTATCGTATACATACGGAGGGGTTAACAGATGGAATTTTGGCCTGTGAGAAAACTGCAGTTAGAATATCAGAAAATGGACGGCTGGGAAAGAAACAGATACTATGCTGGGTGAGAGAAAACAGCCCAAGAGATAAGAAAGTTGATCAAGGTTAGGGGAGGATGGGGAAGACATGCAGTAACGGAGGAATATAAAGCACAATTCACAATTTTGTTTGCCTTGTAACATTCTGCTATTGGCTTGAGCATGGTTGATATGTGACTGCTGGATTATGGTAATATGCCGCGTGAACAAAGCCTACGAACCAACAGACAGGGTGGCTGGGGCACGTGCAGCACGTCTGGCCAGCGGGCGCGTATGCCATAGGCTCTCTGTGTTGAAAGGTGGCAACCAAGGCGTGTTCTGACACTCGCTGGCCACGTGTGTCGAAACTCGTTCCTCTGCAAATGTATAAATACCGGGATTTCCCAAAGGGCAGTGGGCCGGTGTACGGCAAGGCCACCGTTGCCTCCGTGGGGACGCCCACGTAAAGCTGGCACCTACCGACTGCTGGGCTGAGTTCGTGGTGCAGGACGATAGAAGAGTGTACAGATGGTCCATCTTCCTCACAGTCCTCGGGTTGCGAATGAACCATCAGGTTTTGTTTATAGATAAACAAAAAGGGGTTGATATTGGGATCACCCTGCATGGCTCGACCTTAAGGAGAAGGAGCTGTGGCATTGAGAAGCTGGTAAACAGCCGGACACCTGCAGGGCTCAACCTTGAAGAGAAGGAGCTGTGGTAAACAACTAAGAAGAAGCAAAGGAGCGCGTGGACATACAGAGGCGACCAATCCTGCCTCTGTGAGAGTCGCGTGGACTTAAAGCAATAGCCAACCGGGTAGCACTTTTAGGTGCGTGAACGGGCTGTATTTGTATAAAAAGCACGCTACGCTAACAATAAAGATCTTTGGCCTGAAGCCCTGCCACAGTCCGTGCCCTATTACTCCACACTCCTGAGCAATTTTTTCTCCAGGCTTAACGGTCCCAGACCTCTCAGCCTTCCGTCCTATGGAAGATGCTGCGGTCCCTTAAATCAGCTTTGTGGCCCTTTGATAGCCTTGCTTTAGCAGGTCAACAACTTTCTTGCACTGGGGAGCCCAGCACTGGACACAGCACTCCAGATGTGGCCCACCGGTGCTCAGTGGAGGAGAAGGTTAACTTCCCTCCATCTGCCGGCAATGCTTTTCCTAATGCAGCCCAGGAGGCTGCTGGCCTTTGCTGCGAGGCTGCCTGGCTGGCTCATGCTCAGCTGCTTGCCCTCCAGGACCCTAAGGTACTTCTCTGCAGAGCTGCTATCTAGCCAGTCAGCCCCCAGCATGATGTCCACAGTGTGGCTGGATGACAGGCTGTCCTCCCCCGGGGACTTTCTCAGCAGCAGCTTGTCCTTCTTGGAGATCGGCTTCACCTCTGTCACAGGCCCCACTCATTGCTGCAAGAGTCACCTGGGACAACAAACCCCTCTCCTGCCAGGGCTGCACAGCCCAAGGCCGTTTTCTGTCTGGTCTTGGGGACTGCAGCTTTTGCTCTCGTTGTGAGAACCTCCTTCATCATTATGTTGCCTGCTGCCATCCACTCCAGCACACATCGGCTGTGAAGCCTTTCCACACAAAGAGGGCCAATCTTTTGGTATCAGGTGTCCATGTGACAAATCTGCCCTTGGCCCTGGTGCCACATCTGAGGTGCTACAGGCCTAATGTGCACCAAAGCCCACAGCCTGGAGCACAGACAGCAGGAGGACAACATGCCATCGCAAAGCTGTGACGTTAGGGGAGCAAGAGCCAAGATGGAAAAGGACAGCTCCCACAGCTTTTGTGACTGACGGAGATACAACATCTTTAGGCGAGACTAACAGGGAAGGCGAGAAGTGGAGGATGCCCTGCTTGCTACCAGAGCAGGTCAGATGTGTGGATGTTCTCTATGGGACATGCAACAGGATGTTGCGTGTGGGTCAGCTTCTAACTGTGCCACCCAGTCTGAGGCTCACCTGGACCTTGTACTCCCAAAAGAGGAAAAGTTGGTCAGGGATGGGAAGACCAGTTTCAGCCTTGGTTGTAGTCACCATGAAACTGTGGTCTCCCAGATCTGCACAGAAGCGGGGAAGGAGAGTAGCCGAGCACAGACCCTGCACATGCGGGAATGAGAACTTGGCCTACTGAGGGCACTGGCAGGTGGGATCCCATGGGGGCAGTGTCAGGGCCCTGAGAGCATCCACAGGCCTTCAGGACCCTAATCAGCCTCACCTGGGGCCTCCATCCACACCTCTGTCCATGGGCCCAGGAGACCATTGAAGACCAGGCCTGAGTTTCAGCCCCAGCTTGATCGATGCTCTAGGTGTACTGGTCTCCAGACACAGCCTTGCCTGTGCATCGACCTTGTTCACTTGTACATGAAGAGTCACTTCCCAGCTTGATTCTTTATGGGGTGTACAATGGATGACACTGTGGCCCTCCAAGTGCCAGAGCCCAGGTGAGTCACAGAGGCCTAGGGCCTTTCTCCTTCCTTTCTTCCCATCACTTGATCAGCTTTTGGGAGGAGAGGAAGGAAAAGCAGATGAGGTTTCTGGGTGCCAATGACTGAAAGGATGGAGCAGAGCCATCACATGTGAAATGATCTAAAGCCTAGGCTAGTTCAAAACTGTTATCTTCTGTTCCTATATCTGAGGCCTTCTATCTTCAGGAAGAACCTGGAAGCTCCGAGATCCCTCCATCTTGCCCTCTTTTAGCAATTCAGTTGACAGTACCCACGTCAGAGGCTTTCCTTCAGTTCTGTTTACAGTGTAAAGCACCCCATGGTCTGGAGATATGGCAGGATAGTTGCATAAGGATCCCACTCCTTTGGACAAGAAGATGGATGTTCCCGGGAGGATGGATGTTCTCAGGGGGCATGACGTACCAATAGCTGTGTTCAGGGAGCTGGTCAAAGGCCTTGTCTCCATTTCTGTAACGGCGGCACAGATGCCTGGTTCATGTGTAAACTCTTTCTCCGGATTCTGGCATTTAGCGAGCAAGCTGGTCTGACCTCAGAGCTGGCCCTGCTTGGAGCCAGTGCAACACCAGAGACCTCCTGACCCTCCTTCCACCCTGAATTGTCCTGTGATGTAGAGACCCTCTCCTCCAGCTTAGTCTCTTCTCATATGACATGTGGCAAGGCACAGGCCTGTTGGGAAAGAGACTGCTGCGAGGGGGTCTCTAGTCCAGCCTCCAGGCTGGCCGTGACTTTGCGGCGCTGAAACTTGAAGAGCTCCAAAGGTGGAGATCATGGCAACGCTCCTCCTAGTCCATTTTATTTTTCCTGAGGTTCAGCCTAAAGCTCCCAAGAGGCAGCTTGTGGCTGTTCCTTCTGTCGTATCAATGGTGACTGCAGAAAACAGGTTGGCTCCGTTATCCCTCCAGGCAGGTGCAGGCTCTTGCTAGGTAAACCCGTGCCTCCACTTCAGCAGGCTACAGACACCCAGCTCCCTCAGACTCTCCCCACAGCTCATCCTTTAGGCCCTTCACTTCAAGTTGGCAGACCTCCTCCAGACACTCCACTCTCCTTTCGAAATGTGAGAACCACTGACTCATATGGCATTGTCACAGTTCCCAGATACTTCAGCTCAGGACACTCCTTAGTCAGTCAGGTCCCTGTCCATGCTGCTGCATGGAGTTGTTTCTGAGCTTTTCCTTCAAAACCTTGAGGTTTCTGCTGGCCAAATCCCAGGTGTGCCAAGGTCCCTCTGGACTGAACCTCCAACAGTCCAGCTTTTAAAGTATGCGTGCCAACGGCCATCCTGAGTCGTGGTGCCTCTAACAAGATCAGAACTTAAGTAGCTGCAGGACACTACAGAGAAGAAAAGAGTACTAGCGTTAAGTTGAGTTGCAATGCGAGGTAGAAAGCACCACAGTAACCACCGCAGAGACACCAAAGGAGGGTTCAAAGTGAGCAAATGCAGGGCCACTGGATAAACAGTGAAAAGTCCTTGGCTTTTTGCATGGGTGGGGATAAGGATGGTTAAAGAGCAGGACTTGAGAGGTGGGAAAAGAATGAAAAGGGAATGAATGGTGAAGCAAAGGAAATAACCAGGGCTGTTTGGGGATACCTGTGAAGCAGTCCTGCATCTGAGCAACACTGCCTGGAGGAGGAGAAGACAACTTCAGCTGATCTGACTATGCCAGCATCTGACTTACTTCCATGGTCACGGGGAACCTGACAGCTTTCCCTACTGTCATCAAGGGCACACCTAGAGAGGAAGGAACCACAGCATCATTTAGTTTTCCACTCTCCTGAATGGGACCTCAGTAGGTCTCCAGTCCAACCTCATGCTCACAGCAGAATCGGCTACGGAGTCAGACCACTTTGCTCAAGGCTTTGCCACATGGGGGCTGGAAAATGTCCAAGGACAAAGACAGGAAAACATCTCTGGGAAACCTGCTTCAATGTTTGGATGCCCTTATGGAGAGAAAGATTGTCCCTATCTCCAGCCTCAACATTCCTTATTTCAACATTTGACTATCGTCTATTATCGTCCTGCCAAGCACCACGGTGACAAGACTGGCTCCATCTTCCTGAAAACCTCCCTGCAGGGACTGGCTGGCTGCTATGAGGTTCCCCAGACCTTCCCTTTCCCAGGCCGAAGGCAGCCCTTTCCCTCAGTTTCTGCTCCCCAGGCAAGTGCTGCAGCCCCTGCGCATCTTGGCAGCCTCCCACTGAAGTCACTCCCAGTTGTCAACGTCTTCCTTGATGTGGTGGATTGACTCTGGCCAATAGCCCGGCAGCCACGCAGCCGCTCACTCTTTCCCCCCCTTCCCCACTGGGACAGGAGAGAGAACAGGAAGAAATAAAGCACGGAAAGTTGTGGGTCAAGATAAAGACAGCTTAGCAGGTGAAAGAAAGAGATTTTTTAAAAATCAACAAGCAATAATAATAACAAGCAACGCAAAGGCAACCACTCACCACCTCCCACAAGCAAAAATGATGCCCAGCCAGTCTCCACACAGAAGACTCTTTGAATGAAAAAACGTTAATGGAGAAGCCGCTGCCTGAGCATTCACACACCAATCAAGGAGTTGCACACACACCACCCGAGACTTTAACTGCTGGGTCTGGAGTCCCTTTGCAGCAGGAGACTCCAGTGAGCCGACGTTTGCGCCTTTTGACTCTACACACACACACACACACACACACACACAGAGTCTCTCTTGGGTGCTTTCTCTTCCCTCAGGCTCAACCCTAGGTTTCCTGAAGCAGAATCTCTGACATGACGTATACCAGTTGAATTTATTAAGCGGTACAGTGGTGAAGAACAGCTTGAGCTGAGTGCCTCTGGAGACGGACCCCGAACCAGAGACTCTCTGGACAATTATACCCTTACAGTCTAAGCTCCCCTCCCCTTGTGAGACAGTTTAGTCCAGTTGGAGTATTTGGGTCTGGGGTCTCCTTTTTCCTCATTGGATCCTTTCACTGTCTCCAAGCGGGCCGTTCTTTTTCTTTTCTCGATGAGGCAACCTCTGCTGATGGATGTGGCTATCTTATCTTTCTAATTTACACCAGTTTCAGGGCCTTCCCTCACGCGACTAAGAGTTCAGTAGAACTTCATCAGTAGCTAGGTGGAAGTTCACCGCTTATGAAGGTCTAAGGCCTTTTACTAATGCTATGCAAGGGATTCCATGTGAACTAGGAAGTGATTCCTGTAACAAAAAAATTCTAGTTCCTTCTTCCTCTGTCCCAGCTTTTATTGCTCAGCACAACGTCGTACGTTAGAGAATATCCCTTTGGTCAGTTGGGGTCAGCTGTTCTTGCCCATCTGCAGCCTACTCACTGGGAGGGAGCAGAGAAGGCCTTGACACAGTGCAAACACTGCTCAGCAATAGCCAGAACACTGGTGTGTTATCAACACTGTTTAAGGCACAAATGCAAAACATAGCACCACACAGGCTGCTATGAAGGAAGGTAACCCCATCCCAGCCAGATCAGTACACCTGAACTGGGGCCCTAAAACTGGATATAATTGGTTACAGGTGGTCTAACAAGCAATGAGCATGGGGAGACAACCACTTCCCTCACTCTTTTGGCGAGGCTCCTCTTTATACACTTCAGGACACTGCTGGCTGCCTTTGCTGCCAGGCCACACTGGATCAAGTGGTTAATGTCTTTTGTAGTTAATAATTCTAATCTTTCATATATTTTCACCTGTGCTGATACAATGACCATTTCTGAAGTAATGTTTTCAGCAGACTGTCTAGACAAAGGCCCTTTCCATTGTTCTCCTTCCCTTACTCTTTGTTCATTCAGATACTTCCCACCCACACTGCTGCTTTGAGCTTCAGGGACTAAAAGCCTGCCTGTCTTTCAGTAGTATAACGGTATCTTTAGCCAACTCTTTTAATTGTATCTACCTTTATCTATCTATCTATCTAAAACATTTCTCGTAAGATCATCCCTTGTAGAAAGGCGACCTCATTAGAGGCAGCTTGTACTTAGTATATGGTTGAGGAGTGTTTTATTGCTTAAGACACTTGATCGTGCTTTACTTTGCTTTGCTTGCAAATGGGAAACATCCTTCTGTGCCTGTGTGCAGCCAGTCCTCTAAGGAAAGTGGGTGGGAGATGGTGCAATGGAGCTCTAACATTCAGCTCCCAGAGTTCAGAGAAGTCTGATGAAGGGAAAGTGATGTAAATCCCAGGTGGCCAACGACAGGTGGGGAGTCTGGGGAGGTGAGGAGCAAGGTTGTCCACCCAGTGTCAGATCTCAAGGGACTGCTTTTCCTACCTGTCCAGACCTCCTCAGGAGATGCTCCTGACACTCAGGATCCATATCAGTTGGATAATGCTTCTATCACTTCTTTAAACTGAAATTAACAAAATACCGCCTTTAAAATTAAAAATAACTTTATTAGGTGCACTTTGAAATCTTCCTTCTTAACCATGCTATGAAACAACTCAGATTAGCTATACGAGTCTTGCAGACGTGGAGAACGTTACAGGAAGAGGCATGACTTGTTAGGGCTTTCTGTGTTTTAAGGAGCCCCATGGTGTATTTGGGGCTCAGTCCGTGAACCTCAGATACTGGGAGAAGACTGAACAAACCTCTCAAGAAGTCAAAGCCAGAAGCAAACCCCAAAATACCTTGAAGCATTAATGGGACTTAATGAGACCCATTACTGCCAAAGGCTCCTCATTGACTCATTAGAGCAGATACTTGGAGACGGTGACTGCAGGTAGGCAAGGGCACTGCACAGGTGGCTGTAATGCTGAGAAAACCCTTGGTTCGTTTTATGAAGCAGGCAAGGCCAAACCCTGAGCCCAGGTCCTGGGAAGGCAGTTTCTGAGAAGAGAAGAATAAAGTTTTGTCTCACTGGCCCTGGTGGTAGAGACAGCTGCTATAGTCAAGACGACAAAGACCTCAGTCCTTTTGGACCTCTCGGTCTTGCTAGAACCCTTGGCCATCTCTATGCAGGCTGCCCTACACTGTCCCATGCCTCACCTCTTTCCCTTCAGCTTGCTGACAGCCATCTTGCTTTCCCACCTAGCTCTCACCCTGGCATTTCTATGCCTTCACTGATGGCTCTCCACCCTCACCAGCTGCTCCTTGAAACACAAAGCCATGGGATAATCCAGACTCCCTCTGGGTGATCTCTTGCAGCACAAGACTACCCTCTCAGTGAGGATTATTTTTTCTCACATCCAGACAGAACCTTCCCAGCTGTAATTTGTGGAGGTTTCTTGCTCTTCCCGCTACTAAGAAAAGCTCCATTGTCCCTGAAACTGTGAGGAATGAGCGATTTGTGTAAAGAAAATCTAGTGAATATAAGCTTGAAGCAAATGTCATTTATATTGAAATAAAGGAATATATGTAGGGCATGACCATAAGCAGGGGAGTGGTAGTCTTTATGTAACTTCCTGATAAGTATAGTTTGGGTAACTCCCTTGATATGTGTAACTTATGTAGCCTCCTGATATGTAAGTTAGTTCCTGATATACTAGTGCAAACCAGTGTTGTAAATAACCGCAGAAATGTCAAGAAAATGTATAGCCAAATAAGGTAGCATAATATAAGTAGAATAACGGAGCACCTGCACAGGTGAGGTCACGTACAGTGCACTGACGAAGAGGAGCATCTTCCTCCCAACGACCACCGGACGACCACCTAGAAAAAGATGAAGCATGCGCAGACCGGGGAAGTGGTGACGTACTTAAAGAAAGAGTCATCTTCCAAGAAAAAGGCGGAGAAAGGCAAGAAACGAAGCCTAGAGAAGTATAAAGGAAGGAATTGTAAGAAGTGAAGGTGTGCGTCTTGGTGGAGCGGAGACTCCCGACGCACCCAGCGCTGTTTGCTTGCCTCTATTTGTTTAATAAATTGCAAACTTAAATTGGAATCCTGTTTGGGACTAAATCATTTATCACAACTGGGGACTCGTCCGGGATGGTCTTGGTTCCTGAATACTGACTTGATCTAGGAGGGGCGCCCCACCATTTGGTGGCTCCTGATCGGGTCGGGTCGGGACTAACACCATCCTGAACCCAAATAGGGGCAAGCAAAGAATTTGATTTTTTATGAGCTCCCTTGCCGGCTGCAGCAGTTTATTTTGCCCGTAATTCTGCGCGCGAAGATCCGAACGAAGACGACGGGGTTGTAAGTATTTAAGGTGTATACCGTTCGGTTGGGTGGGATTCGGTTGCCTGTGTGTGTAAGAGTGTGACTGAGACGGAACCTCGTTCCGAAGCGATTGTGGAGGTCTTCTAACCGCGGTTCCAATCTCCCGCGAGGGACTTGGCCGGTGAAGGACCGAAGCGATTTTTATAGGATCCATAGGTGAGTGGGAAGTTTGAAACCCCCTGCAAGACACTCTGCTTGGTAACCAAGGGCTGTAGGAATTGTCACAGTAAAAATTCCTAGATGGGTCAGACGAAATCGAGAACCCAGGACCAGAAGAAAGGGAGCGAATTACTAAAAATACCTCCGGAGATCCCATTAGGAATAATGTTAAAACATTGGAATAATAAGGGCCCTGGAAAAGGGAAGACAAAAGAGAAATTAGTTAAATATTGTATGGTAAAATGGCCAAAGAACCCCTTGAGACCCCACGTTTTTTTTGGCCTGTATTTGGGTCATTTGAGGATTGGGTTTGTCAGGCGCTAAACCTGTATGTAAATTCTAAGGAACCGTTTTGCCAAGAGGAGAGCGAGTATGCTAGTTTATGGATAAAGGCCTGTGTGGGCATTTTTCATCTTAAAACAGGAGTAGGGAAAAATAAGACCGTAGGGGAGCAACACATGTGTCCTGGTTTCAGCCAGGATAGAGCTGGTTTTCCTCACAGAATCTAGTGTGAGACTGTGTTTTGGATTTGGGATGAGGAACTGTTGATAATGTGCTGATGTTTTGGGTTGTTGCTGAGCCGTCAAGGACAGTCCAGCTTCTTGTGCTGGCCTGCCAGCGAGCAGGCTGGGGGTGCACGGGGAGCTGGGAGGGGACACAGCCGGGACAGCTGACCCAGACTGGCCAAAGAGATATTCCCTACCATACGACATCATGCCCAGTACATAAACTGGAGTTGGCCGGGGGGGCGGAAATCGCTGCTCGGGGACGGGCTGTCGATCACGGGGTGGTGAGCAATTTCTGTATTGGGCATCACTTGTTCTTATACATTCCTTTGTTGGTATTATCATTATTGTTCCCTTCTTTCTTTCTGTCCTATTAAACCGTGTTTATCTCAACCCACGAGGTTTTTCCTAATTCTCTCCCCCGTCCCGCTGTGGGAGGGAGAGTGAGCGAGCGGCTGCGTGGTGCTTAGTTGCCGGCTGGGGCTAAACCACGACAACATGGAAAAGGAAAAGAAGGATTGGGACCCCCTAGATCACTTACCTCCCCCGTATAATCCAGCTACCCGTCAAATACCGTCACCAAATTTGATGACTTCCCCTACGGCCCCAGGGTCGAATTCAACTCTAAGGGGAGGATCCCAAACTGAGCACCCAGAGCGTCTTTGTATCCTTTACGGGAAGTACCTCTGGGTGGAGATAGAGGACTGGCAAGAGAGAGGGTTGGAAGAATTACTAAGAGAAGCTCAAAAGGTTTATGTCAGGAGGGACGAAGAAAAACAAGAAGCAGAGGCAAGAATTTTTGTAGCAGCAGTGAGGGAAAGTCAGAGGAGTAAGACTCAGCTGGGAGAGAAAAAAAGATAAGAGACCAGAACAGCCACCCCAGGGACAATCTCATCAAGACAGACCCACAACTCCCATCTGTTACTATTGTAACAAAAAGGGACGTGTTCAGAAAACCTGCCGTAAACGGGAATGGGATGAGAAAATGTTCAAAGAGGATTAGGGGTGTTAGGGGTTGTATCTTCTGGGGACCTCAACATCAACAGAGCCCTTGATAAAACTATTAGTAGGTCCCCAAAAAGAAGAATTTTTATTTTTAGTAGATACTGGAGCTGAAAGGTCAACGATTCAGAAACTCCCAAAAGGGGTAGGAAAAGGAAAAGCCCAGATGTCAGTAACAGGTGCAAAAGGAGAACCCTTCAAAGTCCCCATCTTAGAAGAAGTAGAGATTGAGACAGAGACAAAAATTTGTTTAAATGATTTACTTTTATTACCAGAAGCAGAATATAACCTATTAGGGAGGGACTTGATTTTAAAACTAAACCTAACTATTCAGAACCAAGGAGATCGGTTATATATTAACTTATGTACCTTAACCCAACTTGATGAGGAAAAAATTGACCCCCAAGTATGGTATAAGGAAGGAGATGTTGGGAGATTAGATATGGAACCCATCAAGGTACAAATAACAGACCCTCATAAGCCAATTAGAATTAAACAATATCCTATATCTATAGAAGGCCGGAGAGGTCTAAAACCTATTGTGGATAAATTACTAAAAAATGGGACTTTGGAACCATGTATGTCACCCCACAATACCCCGATACTCCCTGTAAAGAAATCAGATGGTACATATAGGATGGTACAGGATTTGAGAGCCGTGAATCGGCGAACAATCACCAAATTCCCTGTCGTGGCAAATCCTTATACTTTATTGAGTCACCTGTCTCCTAAACATATTTGGTATAGTGTAATAGATTTGAAAGATGCCTTTTGGGCCTGTCTTTTGGATAAGGGGTTCAGAGATTATTTTACCTTTGAATGGGAAGACCCCGAAACAGGACGAAGAACAACAATTAAGGTGGACTGTGCTACCACAAGGGTTTACGGAGTCACCAAATTTGTTTGGACAGACCTTAAAGAAAATCTTACAAGGTTTTACAGTACACGAGGAGGGAAAAATTATTACAATATGTGAATGATTTACTGGTAGCAGGAGAAACTGAAGAGGAGACCCGAAAAGCCACCATTAGATTGTTAAATTTTTTAGAGAAAAAGGGATTAAAAGTGTCCTGCTCGAAATTACAATTTATAGAGCAAGAAGTAAAATATTTGGGACATTGGTTAAGCAAAGGAAAAAAAAAGAAATCAGATCCTGACCGGGTTTCTGGTATTTTAATCCTAAGACCTCCACAGACTAAAAAGGGAATGGAAAAAAAAAAAAACAAAAAAAAAACAAAAAAACAAACAAAACAAAACAAAAACAAACAAACAAAAACCCCAAAAAACCCACACACACTGGTGGGATATTTATCCAAATTGTTAGATTCGGTGAGCAGGGGGTGGCCAGCATGTCTCCAAGCCCTAGTTGCTATGGCATTATTGATAGAGGAAGCTAGGAAAATTACCTTTAGTGTACCTCTAAAGGTATATACGCCACATAATGTTAGGAATGTCCTCCAACAGAGGACAGAGAAATGGTTGACAGATAGTAGACTTTTGAAATATGAAACCATCTTGATAGATTCACCTAATTTGGAATTAGGAGTCACCTCTGCCCAGAGCCCCGCTCAGTTCCGGTTTGGGGAACCCTCAGAAGCAGTAGTGCTATAACACAATTGTTTAGAAGTTATAGAATCCCAGACAAAAGTAAGGCTCAATCTTAGAGATATTGAATTGGAGGGAGGAGAAAAATTGTTTGTAGATGGATCCTCCCAAGTAATAGAAGGGAAGAGAAAATCAGGATATGCAAAAATTGACAAGGACTTAGAACTTGTGGAATCAGGACCTCTGAGTCCATCATGGTCAGCTCAGGCTTGTGAGCTTTATGCCTTATGTAGGGCCCTGGAATTATTAAAAGAAAGAAGAGGGACCATATTCACAGATTCCAAATATGCATATGGAGTAGTCCATACTTTTGGAAAAATTTGGGAGGAAAGAGGCCTGATTAACACTCAAGGAAAGAACTTAATACATCAGGAGTTGATAGTAAAATTTTAAAAGTGTTAAGAGAACCAAAGGAAATAGCCGTGGTGCATGTGAGGGGACACCAAAAGGGATTAGATTATCGAATTAGAGGAAATAATTTAGCAGATAAGGAGGCTCAGGAAGCAGCCTTGAGGATTGAAACTGTTAAAATTAATCATACACAAACAAAGGAGGACACTAGTGGAAGAGGATAAGAGGAAAAGGAGAAAAAGTTTACGCTGGAGGAACAAGCAAAATTAGAGAAAATAGGAGCTAGAGTGGAACAAGGGAAATGGACATTACCTGATGAGCGAGAGATGTTGCCAAAAGCTTACGCTAGGCAGGTATTAGAACGCTTACACGCGCAAACACATTGGGGTACAAAAGTGTTAAGTGATCATTTCCTTAAACAGTTTGGCTGTATTGGAATTTTTTGAAATAGCAAGGCAAATTACACAAGGGTGTTTAACTTGTCAAAGGGCAAATAAGGCCGTGTTTCAACAAGTGGCCATGGGAGGAAGAAAACTAGCTTATAGACCGTTTGAAAGGATTCAAGTCGACTTTACCAAATTACCAAGAATAGGAAGATTGAAATATTTGTTAGTTATAGTAGACCATTTAACACGATGGGTCGAAGCCTATCCTGTAGCAAGAGCGACAGCTCAGACGGTGATAAAATTTTACTAGAACACCTAATCCCCAGGTATGGGATAATACAATATATTGATTCTGATCAAGGCACTCGCTTTACTTCTAAAATTATAAAATCCTTGTGCCAATCATTAGGTATTAAATGGGAATATCATACCCCATGGCATCCTCAAAGTTTGGGAGTAATAGAAAGAATAAACCAAACAATAAAGCAAGAGCTAGCGAAGCTAATGGTTGAAACACAGATGCCATGGACTAAATGTTTACCGCTAGCCCTTCTTAACATAAGGATCAAACCGCACAGTGAGACTGGATTATCGCCATATTAGGTTTTATACGGCATGCCCTATCTCCGAGGGAAACAATGTAGTGGAAGATTATAATATTCGGAAATATGTTATCATTTTAGGAGAAAGGTTGAAAGAACTAAGAGATATAGGAATAATGGCACAAACCCTACCTTTGGGGTTTGCAATCCATCAATTCAAACCAGGGGATAAGGTACTGATCAAAACTTGGAAGAAAGAAACTTTAGTTCCTTCATGGGAAGGACCCTTTGTTGTATTGTTAACTACAGATACTGCCATCCGGACCGCGGAAAAGGGGTGGACGCACGCGACTCGAGTAAAAGGACCCATGAAAGACTGGAAAGTTATTTTACAACCTGGAACCACAAAAATAACATTAAAAAGGGAATGAACGTATGAGAAATGATCACGAATTAAAGACTATAGCATTAAGCAATTATCGGGCAGGACTAAGTTTATGTCCACTCTGTAAACCATGTTGTATGATTATTGAGGGTTAGGTGTAACCTGTGTAACAAATATATCATTTCCCACAGAGGCTAACAGGGACGTTTTCAAATTCAAAGCTGAAGTTTCCTCTGCATTCAGTGTGGACAGACTACTCCTATAGGAGATTTCTGGTGGGTAAGATTTATTACTGTCATCGAAATAAAGAAGTCCGCTTGAGAAGGGGGAGAGGGCAAGACCGGGTGGGGATTCTCAGTCGCGACCAAGTAAGGCCAGTCAAGGACGAGCACCCCTTGTAGCTGATGCCTCCGACCATGAGATCCCTTACCGGACCTCTCCTGATTTTACTCGGACTCACCAACCTGGTGACAGGTAATCAAAATTGCACCGAGTGCATAAGAACCGCCCAGCACGGACGAGTAAGTAATAAAACATTAATGTACCACACCTATTACGAGTGCAAAGGGAAACAGAACGGGAGTTGTATATACAATGGAACACAATATAAGAAATGCTCGGTGGAAAATGATACTGTTTGTTACGATCCAAAGGAACTTCTTTATCAATAGTGGGTAGAAATGAAAACAAATTCGGAAGTAGGAAGATTAATTGGAATAAGTAAGGATATGGCCAATTTGAGCACATCAGTATCGGTAATTTTTGATGCATGCGATACTATAGATGATGATCTGGATATTAATTGTGGGAGTGTAGAGTGGAGATGATACTATAGTAATCAACCAAAATATATTTGCCCAGGTGGAGGTGGACGTCAATGTCAGATAAATCCTGATTATGTACCTAGTCAAACGGTGAGATATCAGTCAGCACACCTATGTGGAAGAAGGGGATGGTCTTGTGTATGTTAGGATACTGCAAGCTGGGGATATGACAGCCAATGTGGGGATTTACAAGCTTCAATCACAAGGGTACAAACAGACCATAATTGTACAACCTGTACCTGTAATTTAGTAAATTTAACCCTTATAAATTTAGAAATTTGGAAACAGAAAAAAATAACCAAAATTGGACTTAAGATATATGGACCTGGAGAAGACCCAGGTGTAGTTATTAATATTGAAATGAAAGAAAAGAGAATCGGTGCAGCATAGACTGTTATTTAAGTCATTTTGTCATGAAATGGAAACAGGAACGAAATATGAAATTCCCACAGTGGCTAAAAATCTATTTGTAAATCTTGCTGAGAACATTGCTAAGTCACTAAATGTAACTAATTGTTATGTATGTGGTGGAACTAATCAGGAGAGAATTGGCCCTGGGAGGCCCAAGAGAGCAACATACCAGACCCTAATGTTTAGAACATATCAACTCAGGTCAGGAAACAACAATGGATATTACAAACCAGCATAATAAGAAGAAGCTGTTGGCAAAATGACGCTGGGAGTAAACCAGTCGGATATTTAGTATGTGAAGGGGGATATAACTGGAATAGTACTTACCAAAAGTAGGATAAATGGGGCACTGCCCAAGAAATAAGTAAAAATCATGCGAATTGGACCAACGGAACCACTATTGATAAAGGGTGGTCAAGTCCAGAAGGGCAATATTGGATCTGTGGAAAATTTGCATATACCCGATTACCAAAAAACTGGACCGGAGCGTGCGTGTTAGGAACTATACGGCCAAGCTTTCTCTTATTACCTATAAACCGAGGAGAACGCCTAGGGGTACTGGTATATACAGACGCATTAGAAACTCACAACCGAAGGGAAAAAAGAGAGCTACAAATAGGAAAATGGAAAGATAATGAGTGGCCACCTGAAAGAATAATAGCATATTATGACCCAGCGACATGGGCAGAAGATGGGTCCTGGGGATATAGGACCCCCATTTATATGTGGAATAGAATAATCAGGTTGCAAGCTGTAGTAGAAATAATTGTAAATAAAACGGGTAATGCTCTAGGATTGGTGGCTAAACAAAATACTAAAATGCGTACAGCCCTATATCAAAATAGACTCGCACTAGACTATTTACTAGCACAGGAAGGAGGAGTCTGTGGAAAATTTAATCTCACAAATTGTTGTTTAGAGATAAATGATGAAGGAAAAGCCATCAATGAATTAGTAAGAGAAATGAAAAAAGTAGCCCATGTGCCAGTCCAAACGTGGAATGGAATAAATGTCCAAGGACTATGGACAACGTGGGAAAATTTATTCTCAGGAAACTGGGTAACAAAAATCATTATCGTTTTGTTAGGATTGTTTGGAGGTATGTTAATAATACCATGTCTAATTCCTTGTCTTTCACAAGCTGTAGCTTCTGCGATTAATGGAATGAAATTTACAGCCACTCCAATAGAACCAACACAGAGTGAGAGAAAACATGTTTTAATGTTGGTAAAACATATAGAGGAACCCGAGTTAATACCCATCAAACAAACTTTAAATAAATTTTACACAAATCACAGTGGTGAAAAAGAAAACGGGGGATTGTGAGGAACGAGCGATTCGTGTAAAGAAAATCTAGTGAATATAAGCTTGAAGCAAATGTCATTTATATTGAAATAAAGGAATATATGTAGGGCATGACCATAAACAGGGGAGTGGTAGTCTTTATGTAACTTCCTGATAAGTATAGTTTGGGTAACTCCCTTGATATGTGTAGCTTATGTAGCCTCCTGATATGTAAGTTAGTTCCTGATATACTAGTGCAAACCAGTGTTGTAAATAACCGCAGAAATGTCAAGAAAATGTATAGCCAAATAAAGTAGCATAATATAAGTAGAATAACGGAGCGCCTGCACAAACAGAGAGGTCATGTAGAGTGCACTGACGAAGAGGAGCATCTTCCTCCCAACGACCACCGGACGACCACCTAGAAAAAGATGAAGCATGCGCAGACCGGGGAAGTGGTGACGTACTTAAAGAAAGAGTCATCTTCCAAGAAAAAGGCGGAGAAAGGCAAGAAACGAAGCCTAGAGAAGTATAAAGGAAGGAATTGTAAGAAGTGAAGGTGTGCATCTTGGTGGAGCGGAGACTCCCGGCGCACCCAGCGCTGTTTGCTTGCCTCTATTTGTTTAATAAATTGCAAACTTAAATTGGAATCCTGTTTGGGACTAAATCATTTATCACAAAACCATTCTTCAAGCAGCTGCAGGCTGCAGCTACTGCAGTGCCCTGACCCTCCACTTCCCCAGGCTAAACAAGCCGTTGTTAAAAATAAATATATTAAAGTCTGCGCCCGCGATCCTGCAGACACCGCCCCCCCCCGCGACACACGCGCGCTCAGACTCACTCAGCCACCCCCCCCCGCGCGCGTGCGCTCCCCCTCCCTGCGCTGCAGCTCCGGACCCGCAGGCCGGTGGGTGCGGCCCCCCCCGGCCGCAGACTCTCCGGCGCCCCGGAGCAGCGGGGGGCAAGGGGGGCTGCAGCCGCGCGTGCCCCGCTGCCCGGCAACCGGCCCCCCCGGCGGCGGGGGAGGGAGCCTGGCGCAGAGGCTGGCTGGGGGAGGGGGGATGGCGGCGCTTTTCGGAGGTTTCTGTTTGGGTCGGTTGGGTTCGGGGTTTTTTTCTCTTTTCGTTTTTCACCTCCCCCGCCGTTCGCGTTCGTTGGTTTTCACCGCGCGGCGGCGGCGGCCCGCGCGCAGCGGGGCTGTTGTGCCAAACGCGGGTTCCGTCACCCGGTGCGCAGAGCGCCGGGAAACACACGGAGTCGAGACGGCGGCTTTTCTTCCGCCCCTGCGCCGAGCTGGGTGCCGGTGGTAGGCCCACAAAGCTGGCGCGCCTCGGTTAACGCAGGGAAAATATTTCTACGCTCCGAGCAACAAGTCACCGTTAATTTTTTGAGAGCTGGCGCAGGCGCCCTTGCGCCTGTTGGTTCCCGCAAGCCTCATCTCCACGGCGACAGCGTCCTCCTTTTTTACTGCGCGTGCCCCGTGAGGAAGGGGCTTCTGTGGGTAGGGGTCTTCCCCTACCGGAGGGCAGGCTTGTGCTATGCCGAGTCGATGTTAATTAGATGTTACTTAGGATAGTTCACTCAAAGGTCGGCAGTTGCGTTCCCTTTGCGGTTGCCTTGTTCCTTCCCTCAGGCTTGCGCCTCGTTGACTCCTGACAGAGCCTAAACAATACCCCCGCTTTGTGCCTCGCATACCTTCAGCAGGGTGACTGACCGACGGACTGGCCGACCGACGGACTGAGGACGAAAGGCGGGAGGGGGGCACGGGTGCGGCAGGGACGCCGCGGGGTCCTAAAGTCTCCCGCCTTCCTTCCTTCCCCGGGCCGGCAAAACTGCTGGCGGAAGGGGGAGGGGGGGTGTCTCCGTGTGTGCGTGTGGCC
This sequence comes from Phaethon aethereus, assembly GCF_964289735.1. Taxonomy (NCBI): domain Eukaryota; kingdom Metazoa; phylum Chordata; class Aves; order Phaethontiformes; family Phaethontidae; genus Phaethon; species Phaethon aethereus. The sequence continues at coordinate 5,702 of NW_028113932.1, read as the reverse complement.
GCGGGCGAGGGGTTCGTGCCGGGGCCGGTTTGGGAGCGTGTGTGGCGGGTGTGCACGCAGTAAGAAACGAAAAAGTCTGGTAACGCTGTGGACAACGCCGCCTTCTCTGCTACAGCCTGCGCTGTGGCCCGCCTCGGTGTCCGCCTGCGGGCGATGTGCTCGGCTCGGCTCCCGGTTGAAGCCGTCCCTGGGAAAGCAGCAGCCCCGTGCCTCGGCCTGGGCAGAGACCTGCGTCCCCGAGGCCGGGCTCCGGCTGCCGGAGAGGTGGGCCGCGCCTCTCGCTAGCGGCCGTCGGCGTGTCCGTCGCCAGCGGGATGCGTTCCAGTGGTGAGCAGCGCCCAGAGGACAGGCCCAGCAGCCTCAGGCAAAGCGGGGTCGCTGCTTTGCTGATGGTGGTGTCCGAAAAGGCGGTTTCGTTTCCCGGCGTGCGATAGGCCAGTCTCACACACCGAGACGAGATACCGGTTTATTCCAGACCTGCGCAGAGCTGGGTGCTGGGTGGTAGGCCCACAAAGCTGGCACCCCGCGGTTAACACCCGGAAAATATTTGTAGGTTTCTAGCAACACTTACCAGTATTCTTAAACATACCTCAGCTGCCACCACGTTTACACATAAGCAGATTAACTTCTGGCGGCCTTGTAGCAATGGGGCTCGCTGCGGTGGGGTGGGGAGGGCGGGCGGCTGGGGCTGGGCACCGCCGCCTCTGCCTGGTCCCCGGTCCCCGGTCCCCGGTGGTGAGAGAGAAGAGTAAGAAAAGGTAAGGGGGAGGGAGGCTAGATAAATAAATAGCTAAAAAAATGACAATCAAAAAGAAACGGGGGGTGTGCAGGGTGCGTGTGGGTGTCTTTACACAGAACTCTCCGGGGTGAGGGCAGGCGGGCGGTTTGGGAGGAGGGAGTGGGGAGAGCAGGTTTAGGACAAATGCTGATCTGGCACTCTCTGCTAATTCTTGATGGATTAACATACACCGACCTATGGTTAATGAATGTAATAAATAATTCATTAACCGGTAATTAATATACGAAGTAATGATTAGCGATAGAGCAATACAGATTAATATTTACTGGAATTAACATCCAGTGGATTAAGATCACGTTAATAAGGAACTACTTTACTGATAACAAGTTCTAGGTGAGGAACAGAGCCGTCGTGTAGCACGTGTAATTAATGATAATTAATAATGATGAATTGATAGTAGATAATTACAACAGTAAATCAGAGTGATGATAAAGAAAAAAAAATACATGATAAGTAACTGGAGGACAGTAGTGTTAATGCAGTACCACAAAATACTAATAAATAAAATAATCGATCTTAATAGGTAACGACTGTTATTAATAAGTAATTATTAATGATTGATTTAGACTAATTTGATTAATAAAAACTTAATCAGTTCATTAATTTTTTATTCATTTATTTGTTGTAGACCGATAGATACTATATAACTCAAATAGCATCGATCAATAGGAATGAATAGTTAATAAGAATTTCAGTTATTAATAATGGTCAGCTTACTCACGTTTGATGGAGGTCTTTGTGGCCTTGCCGTAGAACATCAGGCTGCAAGGCTTTCGCCTCATCTCAGACATCACTCAACAATAGTCAGTTATGAGACTGTCTGACTGCAACCCATCAGGGTTGCTTTTGAAGAGGAGCGTGTTGCTCCAGTCAAACCCTGCTACTCCCTACAGACCCACAGTGGTTTCCCACATTATCCACCCTGTGACCTTAGTCACAACTCACTAAGAGGAACATTGTGTAATTTGTATTTAGGTGGGTCGAGGCATTCATCTCTCCTTCCTGTGTTTTCATCCTCTCTTGTTGGTTGGTAATTTATTGTTGGGATCACTCTGCACGGCTCGACCTTAAGGAGAAGGAGCTGCAGCATTGAGAAGCTGGTAAACAGCTAGATATCTGCACGGCTCGGCCTTGATGAGAAGGAGCTGCAGCATTGGGAAGCTGGTAAACAGCTGGACATCTGCAGGGCTCGGCCTTGAGGAGAAGGAGCTGTGGTAAACAGCTAAGAAGCAGCGCTGTATAAGAAAAACAGGATGGAACCCGGACCACGTAGCAGTAACCGCAAGTAGGAGGAGTATGATAATGCAATCTTTAGGGCTAAGCCAATGATTGTAAGACAAGTATGCATAAGGTAGAACTTAGTGTATAAATATGTGTAAGGTTTTGCAATAAAGTTGAAGCTTGCCTTATCACTCATATTGAGTCGACTGCTTGCCTTCCCTCGCTCGTCGCAATTTATAATAGGGGATGGTATTAAAGGGATGTATTCAGGATCATAGATGTGAATCCTCTTAACACGCATGGTTACAGCTCTAGTTATCATAGATTTCACACGTGACAATCAAATACGGACAATAACAATCATTATGATAAACATTAATACATACTGGGTTAGACTATGATCCCATCCACTAACTTTTAATCTGAGCCAACTGAAAATATTTTAAATCCACCTCGTTCATTGCCAGTTGCTTGGTTTCATCTTCTCATTGAGCTCATGGGTTTGGTCCACAGTTTTTTGCATTTCATCTCTAGCTTGATGCAGAGTAGCGGACACATTTGGAATTGACAGCAGGTTTTGCCAGGATAGGTGTTATTCAGCCATCCACAAACGCTGTTCTCCTTTAGTAGTACCATATTCAATGCTAATTGATTTTCTAAAGTCATCTGTGAGGCTGCTCGTGGGTACAAGCTGGGTGTTGCTTAGCCTTGCTGGCTGGCTGCATACAATTAGCTAGAGTCTCTCCTTGCCATGGTAGATTTTCTAGATATAATCAATTTTCAATTATCACAGCCGAAGAAGTCCAAAACAATCCCATTGCTAAGCTTACTCTCATCCCTGCTGTATAATAGCTTGGCCGTGACACGGAGGGCAATACATTTCTCTTTGTTCTGTACCCTCTTGGTTTCATTAATGACTACAGTGAATGACTCCTGAGTATGATTAAAAGCTATTATGGGAGATAAACTTGTGGAATTCCTAAAGTGCATTCTAACCCATCCCAATAGGGTTGACTGTAATCTGATATCTCTTCATTAGAACATACCCATACGGTCTCAAGCAGTGCAGGATACATTAGAGTGGTACTTGTGCTCTTTACTACTGGCTCATGAGTCTTGCATCCGTTTTTTATAATGTTGGGAAGGAATCCTACATTTACTAGCCATGTGTTTAGAGGATTCTATCTGACATGCTGTCTGTAAGCTAGGGATTGGAGCACTGTAATTGTGGCACAGGCATATACTTCTTAAGGCGTGATGGAGGTCTGAGGCAAACGGTATCCATAGATAATCATCCATATTGTAACAATTTATCTTGTTTATACAATTCCATAGCCTGTCTGGTTCCAATGACATGGTATAATGGGGTCTCTTCACCCATTGTTTAAAACGTCTTTTATGATCAGGGGTGGTCCATATGCAAGAAACATTACTAGATTGTGGGCCACATGCAGATCCATACTTAGAGGTGTGAAATATGTTCATCTGATTCGTGTGATGAAGTGCAATCTTCTGGACTTTTATGGATCTCTCCTGCACCATAAAAAGGGGTGTTTTACAGGAGAAGGTTAAACTACTTGGCTGGTATATCAGCTCAAACCAGTTTGACCACTGACCGCATAGTATTGTGTAAAGGAAGTGCATGCATAAGGTTTGGGGTCATCCTGGGGGCACGCCGAGGAAGATTCGAGAAGACTCTAGCAGGAAAAGAGGGCATGCGCCGAAGAAGACACGCCTATTCATGAATATGTATTAACGGAGAGGATATAAACCAGGAACAGGAACTGAACCGCGTGCGTCTTGGTGGAGCAGAGACTCCCGGCGCACCCAGCGCTGTTTGCTTGCCTCTATTCGCTTAATAAATTGTAAATTTGAATTGGAATCCTGTTTGGGACTAAATCATTTATAACAGGTTGGATCGGATTGTCCGGTGGAAAACTCACAGACTCTATGTCCAGCGAGTTTGCCAAGTACGCACCCCCAAATATAAATCAGATTGGAAGTGTAGGCGTAAAGTCCTGGATGTGGAAGTACCCCCATATTTCTGTGCGGTACCTCTACAGAGGATCTCCGTACATTAATCCAATCTCTAAACAAAAAGAATGAATTAGCTGTGGAAAATCCTACAGCTCAACCACCCCCAACCCACAAGGAAAGTGTACCTTCTGCACCAGAATGTAATCCAACTGATACGGCAGAAGTCCAGAGGGGGGGGAAAAAACAAAACTAAACTAAACAAAAACAAAACAAAACAAAACAAAACAAAACAAACAAACAACAACAACAACAAAAAAAACAACAAAAAAACCCCCAACTTCTATCCCCGGGGAGGGCAGTGAGCCACCCTGCCCGGCAGGTATTAGCAGTTCAATGGCTCTCGGTTAAAAATTCTGAACCTGTTAAAAAAAAACCAGCTCAAACCCTAAATATCAGAGTCAGTCGACACAGGGTTAAATTTACAGGAATAGAAAGGTGCGGTAAAGGAATGTCCCGCTGCCGAGATTTCCCTCTGGTTGCCAGGGGACCAGAGGTTAACGAGGGTGGAGGTACCGGTGGGTGCTGCACACGCTGCCATTCTAAGATTTAACATGCTGCGTGAGCAGATGAGGAAACTCCCGGGCGGGACTGTGTGGAGTTCTGCAGGCACCAATGTTCGGCAGTACCCGCTGCCAGCAGCAGCGCTGGCGAGAACTGACGGGGTGGTAACAGAATTGGAAAAAGATACCATTTAAATTGGACCGGTACCAATGGTACTGACCACCCCTAAAAATTCCTACACCTGGGAAGCCAAAGATCGTTCAGGAAAAGCACACCGGATCAGCACCCAGTGAATTTCACCCTCATTTTAACCCTGCCGGTTAAGTAAGACCGAGCATATTTCCTTTTTTCTTGTGTGTTCACACACAGGAATCCCGAATGGACAACGTGAAACCACAATCCAATGGATGAAATTAGTGATGTGGCATTTTACCTTAATTGTAATACAATTTCTTTTAACTTGTAATTCGAGATAACCATTGTCCCAAACATATGCCAAGTATAATGAAATGGTGAGAACACAGATCATTCCAGAAAATTTAACTTTAGCTACTGCAGTCATGCATGGCGCCAAGGTGTTTTCAAGACGTGAGTGGAGCTGGGATAACGGATGGCTTCCACTCCTGAAGGGAAAAGCAGGAGAAGGAATCCAGATAGGGTGTAGGATGATTAACGGATCAACCCATGAGAAAGCCACATTAATGGCAATATACGGAAACCCAGTAGCCACAAAGTCTTGCGTTGCTGACAAATGGGATTGTTGGTATAACTTTACCCTGGTGGAACCCACTATTGTGACTTGTACGTGGCAACAACACCACACAGGTTTAGGGCCGTCACAACAACGTTGTACAGGGTTGTTGTTTTTTCGGTTCAAAATAGACATAATTGAACCTAGCCCAGATACACCACCAGGCCTAACTCCATACACCCCATTTGACACCCTGAAATATGGAGCTAGGAACATACCCGTTGTCACCATGACATCTCGTAATGACCCTTGGGACCATTCATTGCCACGATACAGTGGGAGCGTTGGAACACTACAAAACAAAAGGAACTTAAATCTCTCTACTCTAGTCATACATGGAGATGAAGTGTTTTCGAAGGATGAATGGAGTTGGAATGACCCTCTTCGGATGGC
>NW_028113933.1:0-11949 GCF_964289735.1 Phaethon aethereus | reverse complement strand
GGGTCTCCCGTGGAGGAAGGGGAACCCCCCCCCGGGGACTCCCCGCCCCCCCCCGGCCCCCCAGGGAGCCCCCGCCCCTCCCCCCGCTGCCGCCCCGCCCCCACCCGGCCCCGCCGAGGACGCGGCCTTGAGCGCTGGCGCGTGGGGCTGCCCCTCCCCCCCCCGCCCCACGGAGCCCTGGTTGGGGGCACCCGTGGGGCCGAGCCGGCTGTGGGGCTGGCCCCCACGGGGCCGGGCTGGGTTGGGGCAGGGCCCCACGGGGCCGGGCTGGGTTTAGGGGGCACCCATGGGTGCGTGTGGGGCAGTGGCCCCACGGGGGGGAGGGGGGGGACACGCGGGGGCCCCACTGACCCCCCGCCCCCAGATGCTGCTCTGCCGCCTCCCCACACCCCGGCTGCAGCGACCCCCGGCGCGGCCCCGATCCGGCCCCATGGCCCCCCGGTGGGTGCGATGTGGGGCAGGGGGCGCGGGGGGATGTGGGGCACAGGGGCGTGATGTGGGGCACGGCGGGGGGATGTGGGTCATGGGTGACTTGGGGGGTGCGGGGCAGGGATGTGGGGCGCGGGGTGGGATGTGGGGCACAGGGGGAGGATGTGGGTCACAGGGGTGAGTTGGGGGGTGCAGGGCGGGGATGTGGGGCGCAGGGTGGGATGTGGGGGATGTGGGGCACGGGGAGAGATGTGGGGCACGGGGAGAGATGTGGGGCACGGGGGGAGGATGTGGGGCACTGGGGTGAGTTGGGGGGCGCAGGGTGGGGATGTGGGGTGCAGGGTGGGATGTGGGGGATGTGGGGCACGGGGAGAGATGTGGGGCACGGGGGGAGGATGTGGGTCACAGGGGCGAGTCGGGGGGCGCGGGCCAGGGCCGTGGGACGCGGGGCGCGCCGCGGGAGGCTGCCTGACGCCCCGCCCCACGGCAGGCCGCTTGGGGGGCGGCTGCGGCCGGTGCTGCTGGGGCTGGGGCTGGGGCTGCCCCTGGCCGGCGCCTGGTACCTGCGGGCCGAGCCGCGGGAGCGGCGCCGGATGCGGCTGGCGCTGGACGGCGTGGGACGCTTCGGCAGGTGGGGGGGCGCGGCGGGGGGCCGGGACGCCCGCGTCGCGTCCCTGCGTGTCACCCCCCCGGCCCGAGCCCCGAACGTGCCCCCCAGGTCGCTGGCCGTGGGCCTCCACATCTCCCTGGATTACTGGTGGACGGCCAACGTGGCGCTGCGCGGGCTGGACGAGGTGGGGCGGGGGGTCGGCGGCCGGGGGGGGGCTCGGGGGTGAGTTGGGGGGCTCAGGGGGTGGTTGGGGGGCTCAGCTGCTGATTTTGGAGCTCAGGGGTGAGCTGGGGGGCTGGGTCGAGGGTCTCGGTGTGGGGTTTGGGGGGCTGGGAACTGGTTGGGGGTCTTGGTGTGGGGCTGAGCAGCTGGTGGGGGGTCTCAATGTGGGGCTGTGGGGCTGGTCAGGGGGCTGGGGGGCCGGCTGTGGGGGTGGGTGTGGGGCTGGTTGTAGCGCTCAGTGTGGGGCTGTGGGGCCGGTCAGGGGGCTGTGGAGGGCTGTGGGGCCAGTTGCGTGGCTCGGTGTGGGGCTGGGCGTGGGCTGTGGGGCTCGGTGTGGGGCCGTGGGGCTCGGGCGGGGGCTGAGGCTCCCCCCCAGGCCAGCCCGGCCTTCGCGGCGGGGATGTCGCGGTGCCACCAGCGCGCGGCGGAGCGGCTGCTGCGCGGGGCGCTGCGCAACGGGGGGCTCTACGTCAAGCTGGGGCAGGGGCTCTGCGCCTTCAACCACCTCCTGCCCCCCGAGTACGTGGCCACCCTGCGCCTGCTGGAGGATCGGGCCCTGCGGCGCGGCTACCGCGAGGTGCGGGGGCGGCGCCGCCGCCGCGACGACGGTGACATCGTGGCCCCGGTCGCGGCGACGCCGCGGCTGCGATTGCGGTGACACCGCGGGCCCGGTCGCGGTGGCACCGGCGTCCCGCGGGCCGGGCCGGGGGCTGCGTGTGGGGGGTGGCCCCGGCCGGCGGCGTCGCGGGTGGGTCCCTCCGGCCGTGTGTCCCCCCGGTACGTGTCCCCCCGGCCGTGGGTCCCGCAGGTGTGTGTGTCCCCCGGGTCTGTGTCCCCCGGCCGTGGGTTCCCCCGGCCGTGGGTTCCCCCGGCCGTGTGTCCCCGGGTCTGTGTCCCCCCGGGTCTGTCCCCCCGGGTCTGTGTCCCCGGGTCTGTGTCCCCCCGGGTCTGTGTCCCCCCCGGTGTGGTTCCCCCAGGTGGGTCCCTGCGGGTCTGTGTCCCCCCGGGCGGGTCCCCCCGGCCGCGGCGGGCCCGGGCCGGTCCCCGGGCGGGCGCTGAGGCGCGGCGGCCGCAGGTGGACGCGCTGTTCCTGGAGGATTTCCAGACGACGGCGGCCGGGCTCTTCCGGGAGTTCGACTACGAGCCGCTGGCGGCCGCCAGCCTGGCCCAGGTGCACCGGGCCACGCTGCGGGACGGCACCCCCGTGGCCGTCAAGGTGGGCCCCCCCGGGCCCCCCCGGCGCCGCACCCCCGGCCCTCCGCCGCGACCCCCCCGTGTCCCCAGAGACCCCCCAGTGACCCCCCCGTGTCCCCAGAGACCCCCCCAGTGACCCCCCCGTGTCCCCAGAGACCCCCCCCAGTGACCCCCCCGTGTCCCCAGAGACCCCCCCCAGTGACCCCCCCGTGTCCCCAGAGACCCCCCCACTGCCCTCCCGTGTCCTCGGTGACCCCGTGTCCCCGGTGCCCCCCCCCGCCCGCAGTGACCCCCCCCCCCCCCCCGTGTCCCCAGTGCCCCCCATACCCTTAGTGACCCCCCCGGTGCCCCCCCCCCAATTCCTCCACTGCCCCCCCCGTGTCCTCGGTGCCCCCGTGGCCCCAGTGCCCCCCCGCCCGCGGTGACCCCCGCACCCCCCTATCCTGAGTGCCCCCCCCCCCCGGTGCCCCCCCCCCCCCAGGTCCAGTACATCGACCTGCGCGACCGCTTCGAGGGCGACATGCGGACGCTGGCGCTGCTGCTGCGCGTCGTCGAGTTCATGCACCCGGCCTTCGCGCTGGGCTGGGTGCTGGAGGTACGGCCCCCCCGGCCCCCCCGGCCCCCCCCCGGCCCCCCCCCGGCCCCCCCCCGGCCCCCGTGCGCGCCTGTCCCCCCCCAGGAGCTGCGCGGGACGCTGGCGCGCGAGCTGGACTTCGAGAACGAGGCGCGGAACGCGGAGCGCTGCGCGCGCGACCTGCGGCACTGCGGCTTCGTGGTGGTGCCGCGCGTGCACTGGGACAAGTGCAGCAAGGTGGGGGGGCGGGGGGGCCCGGGCAGGGCAGGGGCAGGCAGGGGCAGGCAGGAGCGGGCAGGGGCAGGCAGGAACAGGCAGGGGCAGGCAGGAGCAGGCGGGAACAGGCAGGGGCAGGGCAGGATTGGGAAGGAGCAGGCAGGAACAGGCAGGAACAGGCAGGGGCAGGGCAGGAGTGGGCAGGGGCAGGCAGGAGCGGGCAGGAGCAGGCAGGAACGGGCAAGGGCAGGCAGGAACAGGCAGGGGCAGGCAGGAACAGGCAGGGGCAGGCGGGAACAGGCAGGGGCAGGCAGGAACAGGCAGGAGCAGGCAGCAACAGGCAGGGGCAGGGCAGGATTGGGAAGGAGCAGGCAGGAACAGGCAGGAACAGGCAGGGGCAGGGCAGGAGCAGGCAGGGGCAGGCAGGAGCGGGCAGGAGCAGGCAGGAACGGGCAAGGGCAGGCAGGAACAGGCAGGGGCAGGCAGGGGCAGGCAGGGGAGCCCCGGGGGTGCCGGGCTGACCCCCCGGCCCGTCCCCAGCGGGTGCTGACGGCCGATTTCTGCGAGGGCTGCAAGATCACCAACGTGGAGGGGATCCGCAGCCAGGGCCTGGGCCTGCAGGACGTGAGTGACACGCGTGGGGGGGTCCCGGGGGGGGTCCCGGGGGGGGTCCCGGACCGAGCCGTGCGCCCTCGCAGGCCGCCGACAAGCTGATCCGCGTCTTCGCCGAGCAAATCTTCTACACCGGCTTCATCCACGCGGATCCGCACCCCGGGAACGGTAACGGGGTCGGGGGGGGGGGGGGTTGTCCCGAAAAAGGGGGGGGGGCGGGGGGTCCCCGGCGCGGCCCCGACCCGCTCCCTCGCCGCAGTGCTGGTGCGGCGCGGCCCCGACGGCAAAGCGCAGCTCGTGCTGCTCGACCACGGCCTCTACGAGTTCCTCAGCGAAAGGTGAGGGGGGGGTCCCCAAAAAGCGGGGGGGGCGGGGGGGGGGCGCCGGGGGTCCCGGCCCCCCGCGCTGAGGGCCGCGGCGCCGGCAGGGACCGCGCGGCGCTGTGCCAGCTCTGGAGAGCCATCGTCCTGCGCGACGACGCCGCCATGAAGACGCGCGCGGCCGAGCTGGGCGTGGAGGGTGAGGGGGGGACCCCCCGGGGGGGGGCGGGGGGGGGTCCCTGCGCTCCGGGGGGGGCCCCGTCCCGTCCCTGAGGCTGGGTGACCCGCAGGGACTGGGGAGGGGGGAGCTGCCCCCCAAACCTTGTGCCCTGGGGAGGGGCTGCACCCCAAACTTCGCTCCCTTGGGGGGGGGGGGCTGCACCCCAAACTTTGCTCCCTTGGGGGGGCTGCACCCCAAATTTTGCTCCAGGGCGGGGGGGGGGGGGGGGGGCCGCACCCCAAACCTTAATCCCTGGAGGAGGGAGGGGGCTGCACCCCCAAACCGTGCTCCCGGGGGGGGGGGCTGCACCCCAAACTTTGCTCCCTTGGGGGGGCTGCACCCCCAAACCTTAATCCCTGGGGGGGCTGCACCCCCCGACGTTTCCCCCTGGGGCGGGGGCTACACCCCAAATTTTGCTCCCCGGGGTGGGGGGGCTGCCCCCCAAGCCGCGCTCCCTGGGGCGCCGCGCGCGTCCCCCTCCTCACCCCGCGGGCGTCGCGCGCCCGTGTGTGTCCCCCCCGTCCCCCCCCCCCCCCCCCCCCAGATTATTTCCTTTTCTGCGAGATCCTGATGCAGCGGCCGCTGCGCCGCGGCCGCGCGGCCCTGGCCAACGCGCTGACGCGGGAGGAACGCGCCTACATGCAGGACATGGCGGCCCAGCGCTTCCCGCGCGTGCTGGGCGTGCTGCGGGCGCTGCCGCGGCCCATGCTGCTCGTCTTCCGCAACATCAACACCGTGCGCAGCATCAACGCCGCGCTGGGCGCGCCGGTCGACCGCTACGTGCTCATGGCCAAGAGGTGAGGGGGGCACCCCAAAAAACACACACACACCCCCCCCCCCCCCCCGAAAAACACAGAAAGGGGGCGCGGGGGGGGGCGGACCCCGAGGTTTGGGTCCCCCCCGCAGCGCCGTGAGGAGCTGGGGGCGGCTGCGCGGGCGGCGCGCGGGGCGGCGGCGGCGTCGCCGCGTGGCTGCGGGCGGCTTGGGAGAGCCTCAAGTTCGAGGTGGTGCTGAGGTGAGGGGGGGGCCGGGGAGGTGGGGGGAGATGTGGGGTAATGCGTGTGGATGTGGGGTGACACGATGGGGGGGGACACGGGGGGGATGTGGGGGACACACGCACACTGGGGGGGGGACACGAGGACGGGGGGGGGACACAAGGATGTGGGGGGACACGGTGCTGTGGGGGGACACGAGGATGTGGGGGGACACAGGGATATGGGGGTCACGGGATGTGGGGGGACACGGGGATGTGGGGGGACACGGGATATGGGGGACACGAGGATGTGGGGGGACACAGGGATATGGGGGGACACGGGGATATGGACACGGCGTGGGGTGACACAATATGGGGGACACAATAGGGGACACACACGATGTGGGGGGGGCACAAGGGGTGTGGGGGGGTCACAGCGTGGGGGGGGACACGGGGCTGTGGGGGGACACAGGAACACGCGGGGCTGTGGGGGGACACGACGTGGGGTGACACGATACAGGGGACACACAGGATGTGGGGGGGACACGAGACGGGCCCACACGTGGGGATGTGGGGACACGCGGGGGGGCCGTGCCCCACGCCGTGCCCCCCCCAGGCTGGAGAGCGCCGGGGTGACGCTGACGGGCTGGGCGCTGCGGCTGCTGCGCGCCTGGGGGCGGCTGCCCCCCGCCGAGGGGCTGGCCCAGCGCCTGCGGGCGTAGCCCCCAATAAACCCCCGCACGGCGCCCTCTCTGCCCCGGCCTTTATCGATTCGGGGGACACACACACACAAACACGCGCGTGGGGCGGCGCCGTGGGGCCGCGCCGTGGGGCGGCGCCGTGGGGCGGGCGCAGCGCCCTCAGAAGTGAGCCGTCACCCGGTCGATCTCCAGCAGGTCGTCCAGGATCTGGAGGGGGGGGGGAAAGGAGGCGTTGGGGAGGGGTGGGGCGGACCCACGGCGCGTGGGGCAGAGCCACGGGGAGCGGGGCGGCGGTGCGGTGTGTGGGGCAGGGGCGCCGGCGCACGTCGCTATGGGGCAGAGCACGGAGGGGGAAGCGGCCGCGGCTCACGTCGATGTGGGGCGCGGCTTGTGGGGCAGGGGCACTGGCACGGCCCGTGTGGGGCAGAGCCCGTGGGGCAGGGAGCTGACACACGTACACACCGGGCACAGCAGGCAGGACAGAGCCCCGTGGGGCTGAGGGCAGCCCGCCCCACGGCCCTGCCTCATGACCCTGCCCCACAGCCCTGCCTCACCCCCTTGCCCCACAGCCCAGCCCCACAGCCCCACCTCACACAGCTGCCCCACAACCCAGCCCCATGGCCCAGCGATCCTGCCCCACACTGCTGCCCCACCTCCTTGCCCCACAGCCCAGCCCCACACGCCAGCCCCACGGCCCCACCTCACACAGCTGCCCCCCCCCCCTTGCCCCACAGCCCTACCTTCCACCGCTGCCCCCCCCCCCCCGCCTCACCCCCCAGCCCCACGGCACCCCCCCAGGGCCCCGCCCCACGGCCCGGCCCCACGGCGCCGCCCCACTGACGATGTCGGGCGTGGTGCCGATCTTCTTGGCCAGCTCGCCGCGCTCCATGGCGCTGAGGTAGAGGTAGCGGTTCAGCAGTTCCCCGTCCAGCACGTTGCGCACCGCGTTCTGCAGGACGCGCCGGTCCACGTGCAGCAGCCTGCGGCGAGCGCGGCGGCTGGCGGCGGCCCCACGGCGCCGGGCGGGGCGGGGGCCGGGGTGTGGGGCCGGGGGCGAAGCGTGGGGCTGGGGGGGTGAGGCGTGGGGCCAGGGAGTGGGGCCGGGGAGATGTCGGGCCAGGAACGAGGCGTGGGGCCGGGGCCAAGCTGTGGGGCAGCCGTGGGGGGTAGTTGCGGGTCAGGGCAGCGCCGTGGGGCGGCCGCGGGGCGGGGCCGTGCTGCGCGGTGGCGTGGCGGGACAGGATGGGGTGCGGCGGCGGGTGGGGATGGCGCTGCGGGGCTGGCGCGGGGCGCCGCGGGGCAGGTGTGGGGCGCCGCGGGGCAGGTGTGGGGCGCCGTGGGGCAGCCGCGGGTCGGGGCCGTGCCGCGCGGCAGCGCGGCGGGACGGGGCGCCGTGGCAGGCGGGGACGCCGCCGCAGGGAGGCCACGGGGGGGGGCGCGGGGCGCCGTGGGGAGCCATGAGGATGCCGTGGGGCGGGCGTGGGGCGCCGTGGGGCGCGGGTACCTGAAGGCGCGGGGGTTGAGGCCGGCGTGGTGCGGCAGCATGGTGCCCAGCGCGTTCTGCAGCATCAGCAGCCGCCGGTACGTCTTCTCCTGCATGGGCAGCAGCAGCCCGATGCCCCCGTCCAGCGTGGCTGGGGGGCGGCGGGGGTCAGGGGCGCCGTGGGGCGCCGTGGGGCAGGGGGGAGCCCCCGGTTCCCCCGGCGTGGGGTCGCCACGGGCAGGAGGAGGCGGCGCCGGGAGCCCTGCCTGCGTCCCCGAATGGGGCCCCATCGGCACCCCCGAACCCCGGCACCCGGGGGCCCACCGGCACCCAGCACCCCGAACCCCGGCACCCGGGGGCCCGCCGGCACCCAGCACCCCGAACCCCGGCACCCAGGGCCCCGCTGGCACCCAGCACCCCGCACCCCGGCACCCGGGGCCCCGCCGGCACCCAGCACCCCGAACCCCGGCACCCAGGGCCCCGCTGGCACCCAGCACCCCGAACCCCAGCACCCAGGGCCCCGCCGGCACCCAGCACCCCGAACCCCGGCATCCTGCCAGCACCCCGCACCCCGGCACCTGGGGTCCCGCCGGCACCCAGCACCCCGTACCCCGGCACCTGGGGTCCCACCAGCACCCCGTACCCCGGCACCCGGGGGCCCACCGGCACCCAGCACCCTGAACCCCGGCACCCGGGGGCCCACCGGCACCCCGCACCCCAAATCCCGGCATCCTGCCGGCACCCAGCACCCCGGCACCCGGGGTCCTGCTGGCACCCAGCACTCCAAACCCCGGCACCCGAGGCCCCCCCGGCACCCCGCACCCCCAAACGGGGCCCTGGCCGCCCCACGGCGCCGCTCACCAAACCAGGTGATGTGCTTGTTCTCCCAGGCGCTGCTCTTCTTGTTGGGGCCCTCAGCGGCGCCGCGGCACGGCGTGCGCCAGAAGGTGTTGACATGGGCACCCACGTGGAAATCGGCGCGCCGCAGCAGCCGCAGCCCGCCGAAGCTCTCCTTGGCTGCGGGCGACGGCGCGTCACCGCGCCGGCATGGCGTGACCGCCATCCGGCACGCCGCCCCACCAAGCCAGCATGGCACAACCCCCAAGACGGCGCGGCGCCCACCCCGCGCAGCACCGCACTGAGCGGGCGCGGCACGACCCCAGTACGGCACGGCCCTGTACCGATCCGGCACCATGCAACCCCAATACGGCACAGCGCGGCATGGCACCGATCCGGCACGGCCGGCGCCAATCCGGCACAACACGGCCCCGCTCTGGCCCGGCACCCCGCCAGCCCCTCACCTTCGGGCAGGTACATGTACACCAGGAGGTTCCGGTCCCGGTCGGACACTGCAAAAAACCAGAAGTTTGCCAAAGAGCCGAAAGCGCCGGCACCGCCGGAGCCCCCCGCGCACCCAACCCCACCCTTCCCCGCGCGGGACGGCCCCAAACCCGCCCCCGCCCCGCCACACGGGTGGGGGTCCGGCGGCGCCGGGAGCCCCGCGGCCGTGCCGGGAGCCGCGCCGGGAGCCGCGCCGTACCCAGGAAGCCCAGCTGGCTGCTGTCCACCATGAAGTCCACGCTGTACACCTCCAGCGGCTTGGCGTCCTGCGGAGGGAAACGCCGACGGCTGACGGCGGGCCGCTCCGAGGGAGGAGCGCCGCGCCGCCGCCGCCGCCGCCGCCGCCGCCGGCGCGTACCCGGCTGACGAGGGAGAGCGTCTTGCTCTCCTCCTGGTAGCGCAGCAGCGAGATGCTCTTCATCAGGTCGGCGGCGAGGATGAAGTTCTTGACGCTGATCATCTGGTGGATGTAGAGCTGGGTGTCGATGAACGCCATCCCCGTCAGCTCGTTGTCCTTCAGGCTCCAGAGGAAGATCTGCCGCCGCGCCGGGGAGGGGGACGCGCCGCTGAGGCCGCGCTCCTTCGCCCGCGCCGGGGAGGGGACGCGCCGCCCCGGCCCCGCGCTCACCTTCTGGCCGATGGCGGAGACGAGGTAGCCGTTGCAGTGGCAGAGCGCGGTGACCGGCCCCTTCTGCTCCTTCTCGTACAAGACCTTGAACTTGTTCTTGGTGAGCGGCTGCCCCGGCTCCGGCACCACCTCGATGATGTCCATGATGAGGATCTGGGGGGGGGACACACGTGCGCGGAGGAGCTGGGACGCCCCCAGAACCAGCCGCAGCCCGGCGCGGGCGGGGAGGAGCCCTGACGGTGCTGTGGGACCCCCCCGGGGCGCCCCCCGAGACCCGCGAGGGGCCCTAAGACCCCCTGGGAGCCCCACGTGTCCCCAAAGACCCCACAGTGGTCCCCTGAGATTCCCCGGCACCCCCCAAGAGCCCCGGGTGTCCCCGAGACCCCCAGGTGTCCCCTGAGACCCCTGGGAGTCCTCTGGGACCCCTGGGTGCCCCCGCCCCGAGACCCCCAGGCATCCCTTCAGACCCCCAGGTGTCCCCTGGACCCCCCGCACGTCCCCTGAAAGCCCTTGGGCATCCCCTGGGTGGCTCCTGAGACCCCTGGGTGCCCCCCAGGACCCCCGGGCACCCCTCAAAAGCCCTTGGGCGTCCCCAGAGACCCCTGGATGTCCCCCAAAAGCCCTTGGGCATCCCATCCCCTGAGACCCCTGGGTGCCCGGGGGTCCTGGGGGGACCCCCAGGTGTCCTCCAAAAGCCCTTGGGTGTCCCCAGAGACCCCTGGGTGTCCCCCAAGACGCCCAGGCGTCCCTTCAGACTCCCAGGGTGTCCCATGAGACCCCCAGGTCCCTGCGACTCCTGGGTCCCCGAGACCCCCCCGGGTCCTCGAGACCCCCTCCGGGTCACTGAGCCCCTCAAAAGCCCTCAGGCATCCCCTGGGACCCCCAGGTGCCCCCCAAGACGTCCCATGAGACCCACGGGTCCCTGAGACTCCGAGGTCCCTAAGACACCCCTGGGTCCTCAACACCCCCCCTGGGACCCCCAGGCACCCCCCAAAAGCCCTCGGGTCCCTGCCACTCCCGGGTCCCCGAGACACCCTCGGGTCCCCGAGCCCCCCGGGACCCCCAGGCACCCCCCAAAAGCCCTGGGGCGCCCCCCGAGCCCCCCGGGACCCCCGCTCACCCGCCCGCGGCAGGTGACCTCCTCGCCCTGCATCAGGCAGGTGCCGACGGCCACGTAGCCCTTCAGCCCCGACACCGTCTCCTCGCTCTTCAGCGAGACCGTCTTCATGCAGGTGACGTGCTCCCACTCCTCCAGCTCGATCCTGGGGGGCCGGGGGGGCAGGATCGGGCCCCCGCGACCCCCCCGGCACGGCCCCCGGGCGGGGGGAGCGGGGAGGGGGCTTTACCTGGTGTTGGGGATGGTCTCCCAGCTGACGGGGGAGATGAGCTGGATGGAGAAGGCTTCCTGCTGCGGGGGCACGTAGCGCTCGTCTGGGGGGACACGGGGCTCAGGGGGGGCCGGGGGCACGCGGGGGGCTCAGGGATTGGGGGGCTCAGGGATAAGGGGGGGCTCGGGGCTAAGGAGGGGCTCAGGGAGCCGGGGGGGGCTCAGGGATTGGGGGGCTTGGGGATAAGGGGAGGCCAGGGGCACATGGGGGGGCTCGGGGATAAGGGGGGGCCGGGGGCACATGGGGGGGCTCGGGGATAAGGGGGGACACGGAGGGGCCAGGGGGGGCCAGGGGCACACAGGGGGCTCAGAGATTCGGGGGGGGCACACGGATAAGGGGGCACATAGGGGGGCTCAGGGATAAGGGGGGCATGGAGCAGGGGGGGGTGGGGGGTCCCACAGGGCTGTGGGGTCCCACAGGGGGGTCCCACAGGGCAGGGGGGTCCCACAGGGCTGGGGGGGGTGTGGGGTCCCACGGGGGGGTCCCACAGGGCGGGGGGGGTCCCACAGGGCAGGGGGGTCCCACAGGGCTGGGGGGGGTGTGGGGTCCCACGGGGGGTTCCCACGGGGCTGGGGGGGGTGTGGGGTCCCACGGGGGTTCCCACAGGGCTGGGGGGCTGTGGGGTCCCACGGGGGGGTCCCACGGGGCTGGGGGGGTCCCACGGGGCTGGGGGGGTGTGGGGTCCCATGGGGGGGTCCCACAGGGCTGGGGGGCTGTGGGGTCCCACGGGGGGGTCCCACAGGGCTGTGGGGGTCCCACGGGGCTGGGGGGCTGTGGGGTCCCACGGGGGGGTCCCACGGGGCTGGGGGGGTCCCATGGGGCTGGGGGGGGTGTGGGGTCCCACGGGGGGGTCCTCACCCCGCTCGATGCTCTCGAACTCCTTCTCCTCGCCCGTCATGCGGGGGATGCGGGTGCAGGGGTTGATGACGCTGGTGGCCACGGCGTAAACCTGCCCCGGCGACGGCGACACCGGCGTCAGCGTCGGCGCGGGGCGGCGGCGGCGGGGGGGGGGGACACGCGCGCGCACGCACGCCGGGG
>NW_028113934.1:0-11826 GCF_964289735.1 Phaethon aethereus | reverse complement strand
GTTTGGTACGTTGCTTTGAAATCCTGCCCAAGAGCAAGTATGTGAGAGGGATGGAGGGATGGGGGGAGTGTGGAGGGGAAGTGGGGCCTGAGCAATGGGTACTCTGCCTTATTTTGGTGATTCTTTCGCTTGTCGGTCCGCTGTTCCTAACCCCCGACAAGAGGTCCCTCCCCACATCTAGATGATCTGTGGATTACTATACCTACGTCTGTGAGATGAGTCGAGCGCACTAATGTGAAACACACAGCCCTGTGGTCAGGGGTTGTGCCAGGATTGTAAAGCACCTGGATGGGATTGAAACACAAGCTGTTCTTTTAACATTTATAAATTGGACACAAGTTCCTACATAAAAGCTGTTTATTAGAATCTAGTAGGATTCAACGTGACATTTATCTGTCCCTGGCAGGTTGACATCCAGAGGTGCTTACAGCAACTGGCTGGGATGATACTTCATTAACTGAAGCGATAAATTTTAAATGGGCGTTTCATGGGCACTGGTGTCCCCCAAGGAAAATTACCATTTCCTAACTAATTTGACAGGAGAAAGATTATAATCCAGACATTCCCCAAGTTTCATAAACAAAATCCCTCCTCTAAAGAACCAGACCGGAATGGAAAATATCAGTAAGGATGAGCTTCAAGGCCTTTGACAAGCTGCAGAAAGAAAAAACGCGCTGCAGTTCAGGCTTTGTGCTAGAGGTTTTGCCGTGCGTATGTGTGCAAACATGTTCCTAAGGTACGAAGCTTTTTTCATCCAAGGATCGCAGAGGCTTCACAAAGGTTAATTAAAGAGAGTTCTTGTCTCTCTGTGCGGCGCTGGAGCGAGGCATCCATTGTGGATGTGTAGAAACAGCAGCAGAGTGGAGCGTAATTACCTGGCTTTGCATTTTACCAGAAGGCTGCGGCAAAGCCGAGAGAGGTCCGCAGGGACTTTGACTCATGGTCCTTTTGCTTAAACACAAAGCCTTCTCCCTCTCTGTTTTTAGGATACATCTTAACTTCTGAAAAGTCCACATCTCCTTACTTAACAGCTACAGCTTTACCTCCTTGTGCCGTAATTATATGTTAACGTCTCAGTCCTTTTGTTTAGCTAATTTAAGAAGTGGGTGGGGGGCTCTTTACTGTGTCGGTTAGAATTTAGCATTAATTTAGTGTTCTCTGACACTTGAAAACCTGGCCGGGATTTGAGGCGTTTTCTTTTCCTTTTTGCCTTTTACGACCTGCAGGTGTTTGGTGTGAGATAAAAGTAGATCCCAAAGTGAGATTTCACAGCACAAATTATCAAAGTGAAGATTCACTCTTGATGTAGTCTACGTGTGTGGCAGTAATTATGAAAAATAATTCAGGATAATAGGGCCTTCAGGAATCCCAAGGCGGGCACTGGGAGGTTAACCCTTCCTCATCTAACCTGGTCTCCACGCCGCTGTCATCATCAGGTGAGCAGACGATGGGTTGAGTCAGGCAACTTTACAGACTGAATGAGAAATGTTACGGTCTTTCAGAAAACTGGGGAGGCGACTGAGGAAAGGAAGTTCTGTTCCCAGGTAGTTTTGGATGTGACTGACTGGTCCTAGGTCATACAGACCTTCAGGAAAGTGTTACTGGTACGGGCTGCTCACCAACTTTGAGGAACGGGTCACCTCTCAGATCTCAAGTAAGTCTCCTCACTTTTGCTGCTCTGTCACACCCAGGCAGCTGAGCGTTACAGCCTGTGCCCATCATGGTGCTATTAGCACCAAGGCAGTGCTTTGTAGGCGACGTTTCTCTGAAAAGCTGGAGCTTCCCAGCTCTTTAGGCACTGGCACTTCCTCGACAGGCTTGTCCTGAATGCTTCCTTGGCAGGTGTGCAGATGGGGTTGATGTGAGAAGGTTCTTGCAGTGACATGTCACGTGCCACATCTGCACACGGTAAAGCAGAGGCTTGCCGTGATGCCCAGCACAGTGCCCAGCCGGCAGCACCTCCAGCTCCTCGGTTTCACGGAGCGGTGTCCTGCCAGCAGCTCCTAAAAGGCTTTTTCTGTGACCAGGGCAGCAGGTTGGCATGGGTGCAGAGCCCAGCGGCAGCGTGTGCACAGACTTGGCCCGAACTTCTTCCTGTGAGTCTGTCACTCCTGGCACACTGTGGCAGTAGCTCCTGAAGCTCTGCCCCCTCGCCCTGGCTCCTGCGAGAGGTGGGCACCACCTGCAGCAGCTCTGCAGTGAGGTCCTTCCCAGGATGCTTGCAGCCAAGCGTGTTTGCAAGACACAGATTTGGGAAAAGCATTTGTTGGGCCGCTACAGATGGCCAGAGATGTGGCTCTTGTCCCTCAGCCGTTCATGTTTGCTTCTGTAGGTGACTCTTGTGATCCTTCAGGAAGCAGCAGCTCATCTGATCCTTCCTGCAGCCAAACTGAAGTGAATGGTTCCCATCTTCCTGGCAGCCTTGGAGCGGAGCCATGCAAGGCGGAGGCGAGCAGCCAGCCATTCCTGGGGACAGTGGGCTTCCCACTCCGGCAGTGTTGAAGGGGACACAAAACTTTCTTTGCACCAGGCTTTGATCTCACTTTTGGGACAGTTTTTTGGCTTTTGGGCACGAAGGGGAGAGGAGTGCCAGACTGAGTGGTTGTATGGTCTCAGGTCCGCAGGTCTGGCTCTCCCATCACCTGTCCATTTGATGCTCCTGTGTGTAGCCCTAGCAGTAGGACTCTCCTGAACCTCTTGGAGCTGGGCATCACGAGGACTCACCAGTCTTTTACTGCCTTCAGTCTCCAAGGTTTATTGTGCAGAGCTGTGTTGCTCCTGCTGGCTTCCTTGCTGGCTTCTGCACCCCACTCTCCTTCCTCTGGCTGCCTGGAAAGAGTGATTTTCACCGTGCCCTGCCCATCCTTCGGACTTTGCTGGTGGGACCTGTTCAACCCAGGTGACCCAAATTTTCCTTATGAAACCCTGCAGGTCTGGGGAGCGCCAGTGTTTTCAGGAGGTGCCTTGCTGCCTCCATACTGGCCCAAATCTGCAGTTGAGGGCCAGTGGCTGCTCCGGACCCTGCCCTGGTGTCTTGCTAGGGACAGGGTTAGGTCGAGCCCCAGGTGGGGCTCGCAGAGGAATTGCCTGCACCGGCAGCAGCAGCGTGAGGACCGCACATTGCACAGTCTGTGGTGTAACCCACTCCCCGGGTCCCGGGACACCGCGGTGGCCATCGGTGCTGCCCTCCTGTCACACGCGGTCATTCCTGTGGCCTTTGGTCACCTGCTTTAAAGGACTGAACATTGCAGCGGGCAATCGAGGCTGGGTCCGTTGACGTTACAGGCTGCCCACCATGCCCCATCCCAGCCCCCCCAGTGCCATGGGGGGAGCACAGGGCATGGGGTCCTTCTCACTGGGCAACCTGCAGGCTTAATTTGGGGATGTGGAGGTTCCCTTGCCTGGGTCCAGCACCCAGCAAACCCTCTGAGGACCTCCGCAGCAGCCAGCCCACGGAAGGCTCACTCGCTCTCAGCCGGGCGGCTGATTCCTGGATCCTGTCGGTTTTCACTCCATCTCCTGGGAGCCAAGGTCCACAGCCGTGCCTGTGCCTCCCAGACGGGCCGGCAGACGAGAACTTCCTTCCATGCCCTATAGACAGACATTTTATATATGTTAAAATACATGTGTATATAAATATGGAAAGCAAGAGCTTGGGAGAGCTTGAGTCTAAACAAACTTGTATGTTTAAGGCTTTTAAAATGCTAATGTTGAATTTCAGGGGAGGGGGGACACAAGGGGATTGTTGGACCAAGCACCAAGACAGATGATGAGCTTGGATCGGCGCCTTTACAATTCACGGAAAAATGGGATAGTTTGGGAAGGAAAAAGGGATTTTCTTGTTTTTGTTTTTCGTAGAAAATAAAAGAAGCTGCCTTCTTATTTGCCTCCCTCCCCCAGCGCCGGAGGAGCGAGCGACTGGTGTTGTATGCATAAGCTATTCCTTTGTGCAACATCTAAATGGTTAATTGTGTTTGAGGAAGATGTACGGGCGAATGGAGGGACCACCCAGCAAGAGACAGACAAGAAAGAGCGATCTCTGAAATGTTTAACCAGAGAGAGAGCAAAGTTGTTTAAAAATATTTAATTTACAACATTCCACACTGCTGATTATAAATTGGCCGTCCAAAAACACTGCTGTGTGCGGGGAGGGATCCAGGCAGCATGAAACAAATTCTTGTGATTGTTTTTCCTATCTTCCTCCCTCCTTTCCTTGGGGAGTTTAACCCCACAGCAGGACGTGGGTTGCCCCAGGCAGGGAAGGCAGGACCACTGTCCCCTGGGACCACGGGCTGCTGTCCCTGGTGCCAACACCTGCGCCCGGGACCGGGGCACAGCCACTTGCTGGCGCTGGGACAGCTGGAAGGGACGGTGAGGAATGACCGACGAGCGATGCCGGTGGCAGTGATGGGTATATTTGAGATGGCCGGCGGGTAAAGGTCCCACAGCCCCTTCCCTCATGTTCACCCCAGCACTGGGATTCCCCCAAAGCATCCAGCCAAAGCATCAAAGAAAGCCAGGAATCCCCCAGCGATGGGTCGGGAGGCTCGGGAAGCCAAACCCGTCCAAGTGTGCTGCCCGTGAGAGGTCCCTTGCCACCGCGACAGTGCCCACTCTTCAGGTCGGTGGTGCTCGGCCACATCGCCCAGCCATTCCCATCGCTGAGAAGGAGCTGGGACCTGGGCCCTCACGGGATCGTTGAGCAACGGCAGTGTCTCCTCCCCACTCGGGGCTTTCTGCAGAGGGTGTGGCTGGTGCCAGATGCTGGGAGAAGGGATTTGCCCACACTCTGCTCGCAGCTGCCACTGAGCCTTGGCTGGCTTCGACGCGCCCAGCGGCCCCAGCTCTGCTCCCCCCACACAGGGGGCTGGGGCTGCTCTGCAAAGAGGGACAGTTGGCTCTGGGTGGTGGCCAGGCCATCTCCCCCATCACCTGGGGAGGGCTCCTGCTCCCATCACGATGTCCTTTCCTACCTTTGTAGCCCCCATTCCCCCATGGCAAGGGAGGTCTGGGAGAGGAGGCTCCTGGGCTCCTTACTGTGCTGCCCCAGGAGACCGGGCATGCAAAGGATGCACATGGTGGGGGTCAGCCCCTTCTTCCCCAGCCAGCACCAGCCCTGCTGCTGTCCACCCTCACGGATGTCACCCGAGGGGTTGGAGAGCCACCCTCTCTGCCTCATGCCTGGAGAGTGCCAGGGAAGGGGGCACATGTGCAGCACCCGGCCCGTGACCCCATGCTGCAGAGGGGGTCTGAGCGGAGCTGAAGGATGGGGAGATGCAAGAGGAACTGGGATCTGAAAGCAGCAGCTGCTTTTGCTGCAGATGCCTCCTTGGCATCTCCTTGCAGATCCTGCTTTGAGGACCTGCAAGCCCGGGTGCTTTCACACCCCTCCTGGCCTGGGACCTTGGCCGTGCAGCCAGCCCCCCAGGAGCCACTGGGGAGGGCACGGGTCTCGCCTGCTCCCGCCGGCTCTCCTGGCAAGAAACGGGCATGGGGAGGTCTGTGGGGCTCTTTGCCGGGGATTGCTGCAACTTTCCTAACCCCTAATCGTCCGGGAAGCCTCGCCGGCCACCTGGGCACTTCCTGGTGTGCAGCGAAGGCCTGTGAGAGCCCGAGGAGCCGGGGTGGGTTTGGCTGCTTGCCCCGGTGGCTAGCTCGGCTCTCGGTGGCTGAACCGCTCTGGGCCCTGCCAGCCCCAGACGGGGCCGGGAGCGAGAACGGAGACAAAAGAGCTTGTGTCCGCCTGCCAGCAGCCGGCCCCGCCGAGCGGCCGCCCGCCCAATTAAACCGTGCCCGCTTCCCATGCGGCAGGGGCGCCTGGCGGGCTCGCCGGCCCCCTCCTGCAGCCCAACAGCCCCGGGGGACCCCCACCCCACGGGACCTCCCCTGCCGCCCCGCAGGCGCCAGCGCTTCGGCGGCCCTCGCCGGGTGCCAATTCTCTCCCTCCATCCTGAGGCGAGGGCATCTCCAGCCGCTCATGCTGGGGGTGGCCACTCATCCCCGAGCATCTCCGCTTCCCCTTGCTTTCCTCGCACCAGAGCAGGCAGTGGGGTGCTGAGCATCCCTCCCCACTCCCACTGCCCCCAAGGGCTGGGTCAGGATGAGTCCTGCATTGGCAGCCACCGCCACAGCAGAAGCATCCCCACGCCCCAGCCCAACCCACGGGGCCAATGTCACCTCCACTTAGCCATCTCCGAAAATCCCTCACCCTGACACCTTGTTAAATACCCACCAGGGGTCACAGTTCCTGGGTTTCTTTTTCCTGCTTTTCCTTTACCCCGCTGAGGCGTTTCGGTTGGCAGGAGCTCGCCCCCGCTATTAGGTATCTTTTGGGGAACAAGAAACCTAGATCGCTTACAAATTAATTTGGAGTTAAACCTACAGAAAATGAGAAACATGCTGCTTTGCAGGAGAGAGTGCTTGGCCAGCGATCAAGAAAAATAGGTCCAAACCACCCGATGCGGCGCGCTCGGCGGCAGCCGGGAATGGAGGCTGCGCGCTCAAGGTAGCCGTCGGCTGCATTCGGGTGCGTTTTAATGGGGCCGCGGCCTTTCCTCCCAATTAAAACCGCAACAAACGAACAAAAGGGAGAACCTGCTCACCGACGCACGAGGGGACGTGCAGCAAGACATGGGGGAGGCCGGGGTGCGAAGGGAGGAGGTGTGAGGTGCGGCGCCGCAGCACAGGGGTCTGCCTGCCCCCGTGCCCTCGCCGGCGGGGAAGGGGACCGGCCGCAGGCCCCGCTCGGCCCATGGTGCACGAATGCCCTTCACACCGGCGTTACCCCGTCGCCGCATCCTTGGGGCCACAGCAGCTTGTGCCACGGCTGGTCCCCGAGGAGGCACCCCGCGTCCCCCCGTCCCACGGCCCGCAGGGCCAACAAGGCGCTGTGGGACGAGGGGACGCGGGGCGATGTGGGGCACCCTGAGCCCCATGGCAGATGGGTGGGAGCAGCCCCCCATGGCGGGTGCTCCCGGAGTGTCACGGGCGCGGGGCTGGCCGCCGCCGCGCATTGTGTCTGCGGCGCGAGCGGCTGTGCCGGGAGGGGGCCGCGCGGGGGAGGCCGGGGCGGCGGAAGAGCAGTGATAAGATAAAAGGTCTGCTTTCCCATGCCGAGGAGCCGGGGGGGGCGCGGGGCGAGCGCCGAGGCCACCCAGGTTTCAAGCACTCGGCCTCGGCGCCTGACCCCAGCACATTCAGAGAGCACTTCCTAAATTTGTCTCCTGTGTTCCTGACTCACAAGCAATTTCCTCACCCATAAAACGGCGTCAGCATGAAAGGACTGGCCGGGACACCAATTACTTGTCACCGTTTTACCACCCCGCTGCTCACTGGTTTGCAGCCCCCAGCAGTGCCCGGCCAGGGTCTGCCCCCTCCCCATGGAGCCCCTCTGCCCTGCGCAGCCGGGGGGACGGGGAAGTTGGGGTCCCCTGTGCCATGGGGAAGGTACCATGGGGCAGAGGGATCCCCAGTGCCCGCCACTTGGCGATGCCCCCAGGCAGAACCATCCCATGTCTCCAGTGCTCCTGGGTGTCCTGAAGGCATCTCCCAGCCCAGCCTGCAATCAGGGAGACGTCAGCCATCCCCAGGTCCCTCAGCCCCGTGCTGGTGTTGTCCCTGTGCTGGCATTGTCCTGTGGTATTAAAGATGCTCCCGTGTGGCTGCATGGGAGGGAGCAAGGCTCCATCATTGCCGCTGTGGTGGCACGGGGCTTGTTGCTGAGCATGGCCGACGTCCCTCCATGAGGCACACAGACCCAGGCCGGCACAGGGCATCGCCACCCGCGTGCCTCCGTGCCCTGCCGTGTCCCCACTCCCTGCGCCTCTGTGCCACCTCCTCTGTCCACCCCGGTCCGCAGCGCCGTCCCCAGTGCCGTCCCCAGCGCTGGCACGTCCCCAGCGCTGGCACATCCCCAGCTGCTCCCGTGCCCCGGGGTTGTGGAGGGGGACAGGCTGGTGCAGGGAGGCAGGGAGTTGTGGGGATCTCGGGAGGGTCTAAGCACAGCCAGGACCCCCAGGAAGCCCCCATCCGCCTGCCGGGAGCGGGGAGAGGCTGTGCAGCTGCGGCCGCAGCCCGGCCTTCCCCAGCAGCGGTTACCCGCCCTCCCCGCAGCAAATCGCTCCCGGCTTCGTGCCGGCAGCGGGTGAGGTTTGCCCAGGGCCCAGCAAGCACCACGGCGGCTGCTAAACGGGTTTTATGGTGGGATTTAGGGACTTTTCTGCTGGGTAATTGATTTGCCCAGGCAGTAAAAGATCAAGGCAGGGGCTCAGACGGTGGCTCCCAGCATCTGCCCACCGAGCAGGCTGGGCGCGGGCAGCTCAGGGCACGGCTAGGGCCAGCGGTCCACGATGCCATGATGCACGGCGTGGGGTGCCGCGGCCCCACAGCCATGGGGTGAGCGCTATGGTTCTGTCCAGGAGCCCCCTTGCAGCCCCCACCCTCCCCGCATCCTCGCATCCCCCTCCCCAACCCCACCACAAAACAGCCCCCAAAGGAGACAAAAGGGGCTGTTTGGGGACCTGCCACCTGCTAGTCCCCATCCTACAATACCGCAGTAAAGAGGCACCAAACAAAGGCCTTAAAATCCTAAAGGGGCCCATTCATTAGGGTGACAAAGGGGGAAAGAACTACATTATCATAATTAATCCCGGTGCTGGCGGTGGGTGGCAGGGCCCTCTGTCTTCCAAGGTGGTGTGGGGACGGCCGGTGTCACCACGTCCACACGCTATTGTGCGCCGTGGCCTTGCGGGGCTTAGGCGGTTTTTAAGCTCTGTAAACACCGCGGGACCCCCCCACGGCTGCCGGGGATGCCGTCCTCCCCCCCCGGCCCCTCCCCAGCCCTGTCTGTCTGCTTGCTGCCGGCCCCCCCAAAATCCCAGGGCTGGGATGTGTCTGTCCGTGCCCCCGCGGTGCACCTGCCCCCAGGACTGCAGGGTGCTGGGGAAGAGGACGGACCCCCGGGTCCTGCTGGTGGTGCAGGGCTGGGCGCTCGACGGCCATGTACCCTGTGCCGTGTCCCACGGAGAATTACCCCAGGTGGGATGTGGCAGGGACCCCTCTGCTCCCTCCCCAGGGCGTTCCCTGGCCTCAGAGATGGGGCTTCATCCCTTTGCTGCTCTCTCAGCCCTGTCTGGGGGGACCAGGTGGACTCTGACTTGGGGACCACCCTCTCTCCCCCACCTTCAGCCTCCTGCTGTTGGGGAGGCGCAGGGAAACGGAGGCACGGTGCCGGCACACAGGGATGCACGGGGTTTCTAAGGGATGTTAACGCCCCAACTCTAAACCCCTGTGGTGGGTCCCTTGGGACACGGCATCCCTTTGGGACACGGCATCCTTTTGGGACACAGCATCCCTTGGGACACACCCGGTGCCAGGCACCCCAACACCATGCCTCCATCGGGGGGGTCCTCCCTGCACCTCCACCTCTCCGGCCACCCGGATGGGGTCCCAGCGTTGGGCGCTCTGCTGCTCCAGGCTCCCTGGGAGCCTGCGCCTGGCTCGGGGCTGCGGCCGGGCGGGCTGTGCCGGTGCTTGGGAGAGCACCATCTGGTTTCCAACTAACAAACGCCTGGCGCTGGCTCCCGGCAGAGGAGTTGCTGCTGCGGCAGCGGCTGTTTACAGCGTGCCGAGGCTCTGGCACGTCCCCACCAAGTCCCCTCTGCTTTCCCCCCCGGCCGCAGGGCTCTGGGGCTGCGCTGCGGCCGTGCGAAGTCCAGCTCCACACCCCAGCCCCTGCCCGGCCTCCGCTTGCCCGGAGGATGCCGCTGCCTGCCGAGGCCGTTGTCCCGGGCTGGCTGTCCCCAAGGAGTGCCCGCTGCGGCGTGGCTCCTGCCCGCAGGGATTTTCCCATCCTCTTTGGTCGACGGGTGGGACGTGCAGTATGGGGACAGGGGACAGGGTGGGCTCCCCGGACATGCCATCCCCTCCCCGGGCGCTCAGTGGGTGCGGTGCCCCACGTTCCCCAGTTCCCGCTGCATCCCGCCAGCTCGCCCCAGCATCTCCCTGTGATGGGGGCGAGGGCTGAGGGCCGGCAGGGCCCCCGGGTAGCCCTGACGTGGGGGCAAAGCCCCAGGCCCCTGCCTCACCCGCAGCTCTCGCAGCCACCAGTGCCGCAGAGACACTGCGCGGGGTGGGGGCTGCGCGGAGCCATTTGCCTTTAATTGAATTTATTTGTTACAACCCCAAACAATGTAAAGCAGGCTTCTCCCAGGCTCCAGCTGCCTGCCTGCCCATTAAAATACCATCTAGAACAGCAAATCCCCCCTCCCGCCTTGATATAAAACAGCCGGTCAGCAAGAAGCAGCAAGCAAAGTCTCCCTGCATATGAGCTGATCCCCTGCTCCCCAAAGGCCAGTGGCCCATGGGGCTCTGAGTCCCGTCCCGGGTGGCTCCAGGGGAAATAAGGGTCTGTCAGGGAGACCCAGAACCCCCAGCTCAGAGCAGACCCACTGCAGCAACGAGAGCTGTCTGGGAGCCCATCGCTGCGGCATCAGGGCAAGGCAGGCCGAGCCCTGTCCTGCCCACAGCCATTTTCCAGTTGGGTTTTCAATCCCTGTTGGCATGGCAGGATGCAGCCGTGTCGCTGGGATTGTCACCCGGCCCTGCAGAGTTTGGGATCCCCAAACTGGCCGCTCTCCCGCCCAGCCCCACACCCTCTCGCTTGGGGCGCCTGCCGCTGTGCCGTGGTGGTGCCAGCTGGGGCAGTGTGGGTTCTGGGGGGACAGCCAGTCCCCGGGGTCCACGGAGGCAGCGGGTGGGCAGCGGGACAGGGTGGGCACGGTGCAGAGCAGGCAGGGATGCCAGGGACGATCCTGCCATGGCCAGTCCCACATGGTGCTCGTGCGGCACAGGAGCCCGGTGCCGGTGTGGGCGAGCCAGGATGGGGTCGGGGAAGCCGGTCCTGCATCACTGGGAGCCCAGATCCCAGGGAAACTCCCAGTGCCCTGGGATGGGGCAAATCCGGCTCAGCCCCTGGCACCGACAGACACCAAGGGGGTCTCCATTGACCATCCCACGACTTTTCCAAGGACATTGATGCCGTTTCCCTGTCTGCAGAGTACCAGCAGGAGCACCCCAGGTGGAAACTGATGGTGACAGATAGGAAGCGGATGAAGAGCCAGGGGAACTGGCAGTGCCCAAGAGGAGGACAACTTAGTTTTTTTAAATTAAGTTTATAGAAAGCAGCAGCTGCCCAGCGGTAGTGCGGGTCCACCGAGGAAGAGGAATGGTGGAGCTGTTAATAGCAATCAGGCAGCAGAAGTGCTGAATAGCCGTTTCCCTTCTGTATTTGGGGACACGCCAGATGCTACAGGCCTATCGCCGGACGAGGGAGAAACCCTTTACGTGCCGCTATGGCCCAGGAGAGCTTGGCGGCAGCGGGTCAGGCCAACTGGGGGCCGTGGTGCACGGAGGAGCCACCCGAGGAACTCGGTTTATTTATGGGGGTTTTCCCCATTTTTGGCCAGTAAGGAGACACCGGGATGAACATCACTGTCATTGCTCCAGGGGACCGGGGTCGGCAGCGGGGATGGGGATGCACGTGGGTGCTGCTCCACGTGGGTTTACCAACCCCCCGAGTGCCCTCAGCAGCAACTCGGGGCACTGTTCCCGGTGGGAGCAGCACCAGGTCTGTCCAATAAAGACTTGAGAAGGGTGTAAAATGAGCAGAAGAATAATCCTGATTACCCCACAAATTATTGGTGGCATTTACCCCTTGCCCTTTTGCCAGCCCCCTGCCCCATGGATGGGGGTTCTGTGCCCCCCTGCCTCCAGCCCTGGAGTGTTGGTCTTGACTCCCCATGGCAGGGGATGAGGCAGCACTTGTTG
>NW_028113935.1:0-11190 GCF_964289735.1 Phaethon aethereus | reverse complement strand
CCGCTGCCGGAGAAGACGGTGGTGAAGCCTTTGCTCTGCGGCGTCGGCTTGAGGCTCTTCCCGGCCTTGATCTCAGCCAGCAGCTCCGAGTTGTCACCGGTGGGGGACATCATGTTGAAGGACTTGGTGCCTGGGGGAGGCAGGGCGGGCAGTAAGGGCCCTGCCGGCAGCAGCCCCCCGCCCCCTGGCTCTCCCGCCGGCTCGTGGGGCACAGGGGTGGCGGGGTGGCTGACTGACCGCCCCCCCCCCGGAGCCCCTGCGACTCCTGTCAGAGCAGCATCCTGGCACCCAGACCCCTGGGTCCGTGGGACCCTGCCAGACCAGCACCCCATCACCCAGCTCACCGGCTCCATAGGAACAGCACCGCGGCACCCAACTCCCTGGGTCCATGGGACCCCACCGGAGCAACACCCCAGCACTCAGCAGGCTGGCACCCAGCCCCCCAGCTCCGTGGGACCAGCATCCCAACAGCCAGCTTACTGGGTCCGTGGGACCCCGCTGGAGCAGCACCCAGCTCCTGAGGTCCCAGCACAGCCCCAGCACCAAGGGCCACCCACCCTGTGGCACCGTCCCGCGGCAGCAGGGACCAGCCTGTGGAGGGATGGGTCCGTGGCTGGCAGCAGCCCCAGCCCATCTGGACACCCCTGTGCCACCTCACCGGAGGCCCTGGACCCCCTATGCTCCCCCACAGCCCCCGGAGGCATCACACCAACAGCCTGAGCCAGCCCCGCTGCCAGCCCCGAGGGCTGCACGGCACCGGCACCGGGGCATGGCAGTGCCCCCAGGGACATCTGTGCCGCCGCTCGTGCCGCCCGCTCCGCAAGCACCCACCGTCTGTGCCAGCCATGCGCGGGTCCCTAATGGCCCATGGTGCCGTGCCAAGGCAGAGCCCCCTCCCCGCCGCCCGCAGCTCGCCCCACTCGGCCGCGCCGTGCCGGGGCCAGACGGCTGCGGGTGCTGAGGGCCCAGCGGGGTGCGTGCGCTGCCATCCAGCGCCAGCTGAGACCCCCCAGCCCTGAGGAGCCAGCGCTAATAAAGCGGGCGCCGAGCGGCGGCCAAGCCCGCCGGCTGCAATCAGCGGCGGGGGAGCGGCCGGTGCGCTCACGTGGCGGGGTCACGCCGGCCGGCTGAGCCCAAACAAAGGCCCTCTGTTTGCGGGGCCGGCGGCGGGGCCCCGGCCCCCTGCCCAGCCCTGCCAGCCCTGGCCGGTGGCTTCGGCAGCCCCGCGCCAGCACTCGGGGCTCCCGCGTGGCGCGTCAGCCTGGCAACGCGGCAGCGAGGGCTCGGCGGGTGGGAGGCCTGCGGGCAGCTGCCGGCCCCAGTGGCCATTAACGCCCCGTGGCTCCAGCGCCGGACGGTGCCGGGTCGGAGCCCTCTGGCCATACCACGCGCCGGGGCACCCCTGAGCAGGGAGGGGCGCGGGGCCGCGGTACTTACTCTTCATCTGCCTCAGCGCCTTTCCTCCTAGGGAGAGAAGCAGAGAGGCGGCGCAGGGCGCGCGGCAGAGGAAGGATTTGGCCACCGCGAGACAAGAGAGAAGAGAAGCGGCCAGCAGTGAGAGCAGGCGGGGGCGGGCGGGCGTGGGGGCCCCCGCGCCGACACCAGAGGAGAGAAGGACAGAGAGGCCGTCAGGAGCCGCGCGGCCGGAGTGCCGCAGGAGGAGATGCGCCAGGATGGCCGGCACCGTGGTACAGCCGATGGGACGGTGCCCGGCATCACTCCCCGTGCCCACCCGGCGCCCCGCCACTTACTTCCCGTGGAGGAGGAGGAGCGGCGGGGGCCAGCGGGGGTCTCAGCCGGCGGGGGTGGTGGCGGGGGCGGTGGGCAGGCAGCATCGGGCAGTGGCGGGGGTGGCGGTGGTGGCGGCAGCTCAGCGCCGGCCTTGCTCTCCCCGTTGCGCATGGCATCCGCTGAGATGGGCGATGCCTGAAAGAGAGCAGGCGTCGCCCGGTGCCGGTGCCTCTGAGCCACGTGCAGGCTCGCGGCGCGGGGCCAGGACCTCACCTCCTCGCTGTGCGCCATTCGCCGGGGCCCGGGCTGCTCGGCCACGCCGTGCCCCAGGTGCTTGTAGTAGTCACCGGTGCTCGGCTGCTTGCCGAAATTCCTCGACCGCCTGGTGGAGTCGGCCCGGCGCAGGCCCTCGGGGCTGCTCTCACGCGACACCAGCTGCAACGGGGAGTGTGGCTCAGCGCAGCCGTGCCCGGCTGTGAACAAGGTGGCCGTGGGGCAGCGCCATGGGGGAGCACGGCCGTGGCAGTGGTGTCCGTGGGGCAGGCGCCGGGCTGGAGGGGTGGCAGGCGCGTGCCCCCGGGCTCCACTCAGCACGAGGCTGCACCGGGGGCTGCACGCGGGGGTGGCAGCCTGCACCGTCGGCGCCTGGCACCGTGTCCCAAGCCTGTGCCCAGGATCCCAGCCGAGCCTCCCCCGGGATAACCCCCTGGGAACAGGACTGCCGAGCCCCGGCCCCACGGATTACCGAGAGCTTATCCCCCGCGGGGCCAGGGCCCAGTTCCAAGCCTCCCTCTGAACGGGGCTCTCAGGCAGCGCAGCCTCGGCTCACCCCGGCACATACCGCAGCGGCTTTGCGGGTCGTGCTGCCGAGTGCTGGCGCTGCAGGGGGCCGTGCCCACTCCCTGGGTTTGGGGTGCTGCGGCGGCACAGGCCCGCTCCCTGTGCCAGGGGCCCCGCTGTTTACATTTCCCCGTGCGGCACCTCTGCCCGTGGCATTTGCATGGCGAGCCCAGGCGCTCGCCGCCGCCGCCAGCCCCAGCTGAGTCAACAAGCGCCAGCTCGGTGCCTCCTGCTCTGGCTGCCATAGGCGCCGTGCCAAGCCCAGCTCCCGCTCCGGCAGCCCCAGCCCTGGTCTGGCGCAAGGGTCTGCGCCGCTCAGCCCCACTGCGTGGGGCGCCCGCACCGCTCTGGCACCGGGCTGGCGCACACCCATGCCTCCCCCGGGCAGGGCCGCTCGTTACCCCGGTAAGTGCTAACGAGCCAGGGCCGTGCACAACGAGCACAGCGGGGTCCTGAGCCCCGCACGGGCCTGGCCCATGCTGCTCCTTTAAGACCCCCATCTGGTGAGCCCCTGTCCCCCACGGCGCTGGGCTCTGCCAGTGCCCCGGCCGTCGCCATGCACTGGGCTCCCGTCCCGGGTGGGGTGGCGAGAGCCATTGCAGGGGGTCAGGGTGGCCCCGAGCCTGCCGCATCCCTATGCCCCCGGCCCGGCACGGGGGACTGCACCCCTCTTACCTGTGCACGCCCGGCTGAGCCCTCTCAGCTCCTGGCAGAGCTGGCTGTGCCACCCGACACCCGGGGCGCGGGTGACACCGGAGCCAGCCACTCGGGT
Organism: Phaethon aethereus; assembly: GCF_964289735.1. Taxonomy (NCBI): domain Eukaryota; kingdom Metazoa; phylum Chordata; class Aves; order Phaethontiformes; family Phaethontidae; genus Phaethon; species Phaethon aethereus. The sequence goes on along the minus strand of NW_028113935.1, from coordinate 7,847 downwards.
TACAGCCTGCGCAGCCGCCCACGCCCAGCTCAGCCTGGTGCCGCTGGCGTCGCCAGGGCCACGCGGGTGCGGCTGCGACAGCCGGCCACGCGACGGCCTGCATGGTGTTGCCGGGTGCCCCGGCCGGCGTGGCAGTGGAGCAGGGCCGCCCGGTGCCACGGGGGCACTGGAGCATTGCCGGCCCCGGCATGCTGCACCCTCACTGCCGGCTGCACCCCGGCCCCCCGGTGCGTGCCACCATCATGGGCACATGGCCTGAAGCTGGGGCTGTCCCCACCCGGCACCGTGAAGAGCTAACAGCCCCCCACGGGGGATCGGTGCCCGGTGGCATGTCCCCCCCGGCCGGCACGTCCCCGGAGCTGCGTGGGCAGGAGCAGCTGTGCACGGGGCCCGGGACATGGTGCACGGGGCCGTACCTCTCGGCGCAGCGCCTGGCTCTCCACGTGCCGCAGGTTGTTCTTGGCCCGCACGTAGATGTCGGCGGTGTGGGGGGCGGCGGGGGGCGCGGGCGCGGGGTAGCCGGGGGGCGGCGGGGGTGGCTGGGTGGTAGGGGGTGGGGGCGGTGGCGGGGGGAAGGCGGGGGGCGGCGGCGGGGTGGGACCGTCGCCTGCCGGCCCCCGGCCCCGCGGCCGCGTCTCAGGGTCCAGCATGTCCATGTACGCCTGCATGTCCGCCAGCGCCGGCTCGGGCACCCCTGCGCAGGGCAGGGGGTCAGAGGGGGGCTGGCCTCCCGCCCCCCACCCCGTGCCCCCCGGCCCCACACTCACGGGCGGCGGGGGCCCCCGGGGGGCCGCCCCTCTTCTCCCCGGTGCTGGACTGGCTGGAGTGGCAGGAGTCGTAGTTGGAGAGGGTGCTGGCAGGGGAGCCCACCTCGAAGCGCGCCTGGGGCGCCGATGCCATGGTGTTGGGCGATGACATGCCTGAGTCCGGCTGCCGGCACTCCCCATCCGCCGAGGGGTCTCGCGACAGCACGCGGTGCTCCACGCTCTGCCGGCACAGCCACGTACGTGGTCAGGTGGTGGGGCGGCAGCGGCGGGGCCCCGCGTCCTCCCCGCGCTCTCAGCCACGGGATGCGGCCATACCATGTTCTCCACAGTGCGCAGGTACTGGGCACAGTGGCTGTGGCCGTTGTAGTCGGCGAGGTCAGCTGCCGTGTAGCCGTCCTGATCGCGGACACTGAGGTCGGCGCCGTTCACCACCAGGATCTGGCAGCACTGGGGAGAGGGGGGTGTGTGGCAGGGCCGGAGGGCTGCCCCCCCTGCCCCGGCACCCCACCGGCCGCCAGCACCCACCTCCAGCTCTCCGTTCTCGGCAGCGTCATGCAGCGGCGTGCCGCCCCAGCCGTCGGTGGTGATCTCCCCACCGTGCAGCAGCAGCCAGCTCAGCACCTTGGCGTGGCCGCGGCTGGCAGCAAAGTGCATGGCCGTGGCCCCCTCGGCGTCCCGCTCTGACAGGCTCACTGTTGTGAAGCTCATCTGCGCAGGCAGGCGGGCTGAGCGCCGGTGCCGCCAGCCCCACGCCATGCCGCCACGCTGTGCTGCCGTGCCGCACCCGGCCAGCGCTTACCAGCCAGACGATGATGGTGTTGTGGCCCATCTGGGCAGCGGCGTGCAGCGGGGTCATGCCGTCATGGGCGCGCGCATGGGGGTCGGCCCCGCAGTCCTGCACCAGGTACTGGATGATCTCCAGATGGCCCTCCTGGCAGGCGAGGTACAGCGGGGTGGCCCCCGTCTTGGTCTGGGCACTCAGCGTGCTGCAAGCGGGGCACAGTGCCTGTCACCCGCGGCCACCACGGCCAGCAGCGCGCAGGGACGGGGGGCGCAGGGGACACGTGGCTCACAGGGACACGGGGGACACGCTGCGTGGGGGCAGGCAGTGCAGCACCAGGGCCGGGCAGCGTGGGCAGCGTGGGCCGGGAGCCGTTCGCCCCGCGGCTCCCCACTGGGTCCCCGCGCAGCAGTGGCGGCTGTGGTGCGAGGTCACTAAGTTAATCAACCTGCTTAGGCTAAGCTCCTTCCTCCGGCTGTTTTTGGACACTGCAATTTAGCAGTATTTTTAAATAAGCAGCTTAGGCAGCACCGGCTGCGGGGGAACCGGCAGGGAAAGGCCCATCTGCGCCGTGGTGCTGCCCGGCGCCGCTGCCAGGCACAGGCATCCCCCCGCCACCCCGGCAGGCCTTGGCATCCCCATGTCCTGCATTGTGCCTCCCGAATAGCGCAGCCCACATCCCGCGTCCCATATCCCAGCACCCCGCAGCCCCGTGTCCTGCATCCCACATCCTGCATCCCCGCCACACAGGAAGCTGTTTTAAGTGCTCCATAAAAAAACCTGTTGAATATTTAAAAAAGGAAGGGCAATAAATACTCTTCTCTGTTATCGCAATGATCACGGGCCCTTAATAATTGATCCCTGTAACCGTGAGATGGGCCGCGGCCAGCGCTGCCTTCCCGCCGTGCTGTGCCGCAGCGCGCCTGCCCCGCGATGCCGCAGCGCTGGGCTGGCATGCCGCTGGGTGCTGCCTGAGCAGGGGCTGGGGCTGGGGCTGGGGCAGTGGCAGGCTGGCTGGGGCGCGGGGGGACGGTGGGGGCACAGGCACATGTTCAGCCCGATTGCCATTTCCCGCTAATTGGGAAGGGGTTAAGCCACTTGGACGAGTGCCGGTAAACTGCTTTGCCAGATGGCTGCGACCCCACGCCGGGCCGCCGGCTGCCAGGGACCCCACGAGGCCAGGGCTAAGGTGGGCCAGGAGTGCCAGCATCCTACAGCGGCACACGGGGATTGGATTTCGCAGCTGTAATGGAGCCTCCGGACGGGTGCAGGGCCGGGAGCGGGGCGAGCTCTAAATAATTCAGGGGTGGCGACAGCAAGCAGCAGCAACCCTGGCAAGAACCGTGAAAGCCAACGTGGGAGGGCTGCCGCCAGCACTGCGCCACACCGGGGCTGACACCGTGGGCACTGAGTGGGAGCTGTGGCTGGGCTGGGGCCAGGCTGTGGGCTGCGGGGGTTAATCCCTACAGGTGCCAGGGCTGAGCCTGCACCCCTGGGCCAGGGGATAAAGAGCTGGGCCTGGGGCTGAGGAGGCTGCGGCTGGGAGCAGGGCAGCCGGTGAGTGCCACGGGGTACAGGGACCCTGCAACGGGCTCTGTGGCCCTGCTGGCAGGAAGGATGGGGGGGCTGGGGTGGTGGCCCCCAGGGACAGAGGGGTGCTGAGCCTCGCTTCATCTCCCGCTGCCTTGGGACCCCCTGGATGCAGGGCAGCTGTGCAGCCCCTCGCGTCTGCAGCCCTCGGGCTGGCCGGGCACGGTGGGGGGTGACGGCACATCCCCCGGGCTCCACCTCGGCTGGGGCCGTGGGTTATTTCTAGCGGACTCTGCCCACCACAGGAAATCAGATTAGGGGCTGCCTAATCACCACCTGCAGCCCCGCGTGCCTGGTGGGCTGCCGTGCCGTGTACCCCGGGGCACCAGCCTGGCCCTAGGTACCGCTCGGGAAGCAAAGCAGGGACGCTGCCACGGTGGTGCCAGCCGAGCAGGGCTGCCGCATCCGGTGATGCCCGTGGCCCTGGGCGGGCAGAAAGGTCACCGCCATCGCGGGGAGCGGCCTCTCCTCGGCAGGCAGCCTAATCCATTTACGTAACGGCAGGCGGACAAAGGCGGCTGTGTTATCGCCCCGCGCCAGGAGTGCAGTGAACTGACCCGGCAGCTGGCGGCAATATTTCTGCCAGTGCTCACCGCTCTCCCCCTCGCCCTTCCTGGGCCATAAAGAAGGTGCGGGTGGCTGCCCAGCCTGATAACACGGTCGCGTTGCCCTTGGGGACGGGGGTGGCTGCAGCATCTGTCCCCTGTGCTGGCTCCTTGCCTGGTGGCTGGAGGGAGGGATGGGGCGGCAGCGGGCACCCTGCTCCCCTGCCAGCCCCTCTCCTGCTGGTGGGTGGCATGGAGCCCGCCTCGCCCATCGGCAGCGGGGGCCATTACCTTGGACAGTGTCCCAAGAGGAGTCGCAGGGAAGGGAAATCCCCTTTGGCCGCAGCATAGTGGACGGGCAGCGCTCCCGTGTCGGTGGCTGCCGTGGGGTCGCTGCCCCCGAAGCGGAGCAGCCAGTCAATCACCTCGTGGTGGCCAAAGCGGGCTGCCAGGTGTAGGATGGTGGCACCAGAGTTGTCTGTGTCCTGCAGGAGGAAGCAGGGCAGCCATCAGCACCGGGGAGCACGTGTGGGACTGAGGACCACAGGGCACCCGCGGCTGGGAGGGTGGGCTGCCCGGGCAGGGGTCCCCTCCGTGGGCAGCAGGCCCCGAGGGAGGGGACAGCCATCAGAGGTGGCCATGGGCCATGGGCCAAGCGTGCCTGCTTCGAGGGGCCGCGTCCGAAGGCGGCAAGCACTGCACAAAGCCCCCCTTGTTCTGCCGGCGGCCACCCGTGCTCGGGGGGCGCGAGCAGGGCTGGCCCCCGGCCAGGAGGCTGCCGGAGCCGGCCACCCCCGGCCCCCGCCCGCCTGATCCCCTCTCCCGCCCCCCCGCCCCCCCACGCGTCGGCAGCTGCGGGCCGGCCGCGGGGCAAGCCGCTTACCGGTCCCGCCGTTGTGTAACCCCGGGAGGGGCCGGCAGCCCCCGGGGCTCACGGAGTCCTGTCCGTTCTGCCCGCCGCCGCGGCGAGGGGGCGGGAGCGTCCACGCGCGACCCTTTCCCCCACGCGGGGCCGGGGAAGGAGTCCCCGGCGCCCCCCGCCCCCCGCCGCCCCCCGCGCCCCCGCTCGCACCTGCACGCCGCAGCCCCCCTGCGTGAGCAGCCACTGGAGACAGGCGAGGTTGCCGGTGGCGGCAGCGTCGTGGGCCGGCGTGGCCCCGTTGCGCGCCCGCGCGTCCCCGCGGAGCGCGGCCTCGGCCGCCAGGTAGCGGAGGCAGGCGAGGCGGCCGGCGCGGGCGGCGTGGTGCGCGGGGGAGGCGCCCAGGGCGTCCCGCAGCCCCGGCCGCAGCAGCCCGGCCGCCCGCAGCCCCCGCAGCGCCTCCACGTCGCCCTGCCGCGCCGCCAGCAGCGCCCGCTCCAGCGCCATCCCGGCCCGGCCCGGCCCGGCCCGGCGGCCCCGGCCGCCGCTTGGCACTGCGCGGCGCTGCCGCCCCACCGCCCCCCGGCCCCGCCGGCTCCTCCTCCTCCGCCCCCGGGGCCGCCCCTCCGCCCGCCCCGCCCGACGGCGCGGCGGCCGCCCGCCGGCCGGGACCCCGCGCCGCTGCCCCCCGGGCCCACGGACGTCCCCTTCCCGCGAAAGGCGCGGCGGCGAAGGGCGCCTCCGGCAGCCCCGACGTGGCCTGCCCGACCCGGCAGGCCCGGCAGGAGCGGGCTGCCCTGCCGCCTCCCGCCGCGGGGGTGGGACCCGCGGGCGGCGCGGGCAGAGGCGGAGGTTACTCCGGGGACGGGCAGCGGGCGGCGCGGGCAGCACGCGCAGGCGGGGACACCCCCCGTCGTCAGCACCGCGGACAGCGGCGGCGGCGCGCGTTCAGCACCCAGGACGGTGGACAGCGGTGCCTGCCCTGCCTGCCTACCCTGCCTGCTCTGCCTGCCCGCCCGTCCTGCCCGCCCGTCCTGCCTGCCTGCCTGGCCCTGTCTGCCCTCTGCCCTGCCTGCTCTGCCTACCTGCCCGTCCTGCCTGCCTGCCCTGCTCTGCCTCCTCTGCCTGTCCTGCCCTGCCTGCCTGCCCTGCCTTGCCTGTTTTGCCTGCCCTGCCTGCCCTCCCTGCCTGCCTGCCTTGCCTGTGTCGCAGCCCCCCTGTGCCTCCCTCCCACCGCCGCGCTGTGCAAGGTGAGAGCCCCGGCCCCCCAGCCGCCCTCACCGCTCCGTCTCCCCACAGAGCCTCAAGTCCCTCCTGGAGAACAGCCGCTGCGCCTGCATCCACAAGAGCCTCGACCAGCTCAAAGTGCTCGCCCTGCCGTGCGTCAGCAAGGATGGGGGTGCTGCAGCCCACGGCCCTGGCCCCCCGGCCCATACCCATCCATTCCTCTGCACCAGCCCTGTCCATCCCTGTCCCCATCCCAACCCCTGCCTGCGCTCAGCGGTGAGCCACCACTGCCTGCTCGAGGCTGTTGCTGCCACCCACCCCACAGGCGCTGGACAACCCATCGAGCTCTTTCCTAACTGGAGAGAGCCACCAGCACCGGGAAGGACGCAGGCAGGGAGGCAGCATGCCGGCAGCCCACACCAGGCGTGTGCTCTCTCTGGCAGACGCTGGCTGCTGGCAGCTGCCTGCATAGCCCTGAAGGCCCTGGCTGCTGTGAGACCCCATGCAGGCAAGGTGCACCCAGGGGCGGGGAGCTGAGCGAGGGGGGTCGGAGGGAGGTTGGAGCAGCACCTCCACGTTGAGCTCAGCCCCACAGTGAGGTCAGGGTCTGGGGCACCATGATGGTGCAGGCTTCGCCGGGGCACTGCGGTGGTTTGCGAGCACCGACCCTGCCAGCATGCCCAGCAGTGCCTGGCAGCGGGATCGCAGGGCTGCGGCCTCCCCTGTCCACTCACCGCTGAGGTGCCGGGAGAGCTGCCTGGGCACGCCACACGCTGCCGGTGAGAAAGCACTGCTGCTCAGCGCTTGCCAGGTCCCGGGCGCAGCCCATGGCACTGCAGGCTGGCAGTGCTGTGCACTGGAGTGTGGGAAAGTGTCGCCGGGATGACCAAGTGTGCCGGAAACCTCCCGCCCGGAAAATGCTGTCACGGGTGTCTCCCCCGGCCGCTATGGGGTCATCGGCAGGGGTCCGTGCATGACCGTGTGCCCGTAGCACCTTGCTGCACCCTGGGGTGTAGCGGGACCCAGTGGGCACAGAGCCCCTGTCCCGGTGGGACTCACACAGCACCGCGGCACCACCGGGTCTCCGCCCCCGGGCACCACCGGAGCTCCGCCCCCGGGCACCACCGGGTCTCCGCCCCGAGGCACCACCGGAGCTCCGCCCCCGGGCACCACCGGGTCTCCGCCCCGAGGCACCACCGGAGCTCCGCCCCCAGGCACCACCGGGGCTCCGCCCCCGGGCTCCAGCTCCCTGTTTGCGCCCCCTCGCGGTGCCGGCGGGCAGAACGTCGGTCCCGGCCACCTTGCCGGCGCGAGGGCGTGGCGAGTGGCTGCCCGCCAATGCGGAGGTGCAGGGGGCGTGTCCCGCCGGCGTGGGGCGTGGCGGGGCGAGGCGTGGCGGTGCCGCAGCGCCGTTGCGGGCGGGGCGCCGGTGCCGCCATGTCGGAGCGGGGGGCCGCGGGCCCGGGCCCGGCCGCCATCCAGGTCTCCAGGTACGGCCCCGCCGCGCCGCCCGCCGCCGGGGACCCGGGGGAGGGCTGAGCAAGGGAGGGCAGATGGGCTGGGGAGCCGCGGGCGGGCGCCGGGGCCGGCCTGCAATCGGGATGCTGCGGGCGGTGCTACCCGCACTGCTGCCGGCACCGGCAGCGCTTCCTGCGCCGGTCACGCTGCCTGCGCCGGTCACGCTGCCTGCACCGGCGGCGCTGCCTGCACCCGCGGCGCTGCCTGCAGCGGGCACAGCGAAGCGGCGCCGCGCCCTCGCGCCGGTGCGGACGGGCAGGGCGCTCCCCGGTGGTCCCGCCTCTGCCCGCGGCGGCTCCCCCGCATTGCCGCCTTGCCGAAGCACGGCTCCCCTCCGGGCCGGCGCGCAGCCCTTGCCCCATCGCCACCGTGCCTTCCCTCCTCCAGGCAAGAGCTGGAGGCCGGGCCAAGCGGTGGCACGTGTCCGGCGCGGTCTCCGTTAGCCGCGGCGGGGTGGCGGCGAGATGCGGTCCCAGCCGAGCGGCCGTCCGCCCCGGCAAGAGGAGAGATGCCTCCTTCCACTCCCAGTGGTAATTTAGGGCGGTTTCCACTGCCGCTCA